>NC_090445.1:1692923787-1693012824 GCF_031143425.1 Pleurodeles waltl
GCCAATGATAAATTCAGATAAGTAAGGGGCGGGTTCTAAGCCCATATTAAGATTTTTTTTTTTTATTCACAAAAGATTTTGCAAGCACAGCACGAAAGCGTGCACATGTTGGCAAAACCTAAAAAGGAGCAGCGAGTGTGGATATCCTTTCCAAGTGCCCTGATGAAGACAAAAAAGGTGGGACGTCACCCATTACCTCTGATTGCTGCTTCTGGATCCCAGTACAAGACAGCCTTAGAGAGCTTATCATTTCCAGTAGTCTAGTTGCCAAAATTGTCGCCAATACTTTTGTTCCCACATTTAAGAACAAGATTAGCCAGTAAGAGGAACAATTGTCATTGGGTTCCCCCACCCTGCTGATCACTGTGATCATCGCATGCCTGAGGTCTGCGGGAAGAGTCCCTGATTTTCACGCTTATATGTTTAGGTAGTGTAGGTGAAGTACAAATAACACTGGAATTTGTTTTACAGAGTCCCACCGGTATCCCGTTAGGGTCACTGGTTGGTCCATGTTTTTATGTGTTTGATGGCATCTGTGACCTCCTTGAGCATGATATCCCATTCTAATTCGCGCTTAAGTAGCCCCCCAAAGGTATGCAGCAGCTGGAACCGGCCGATGGCTACACAGCCGCAACGTTCCCAATCTCTAGACTTCCGCCCTCACTCCTCGTGAGGCGTGGGGGTGGCAGTCACAGGCCCGCCTAATGCACAACTAGTGCGTAGGGGTTCTTGGGCCTCAGCGGCCCCGTCTCCAAAAGGGCCGTGCCCTCCCATCTTGGGGGTGCTTTTCCCTAGAATCCGGAGATTGTCAGCAGGCCCCCACCCCAACACCAGCTATACGCAGACCGACAAACTTATTTGTTGGAAGAAGTTTTTTATTAATAATTTTTTCATGATATTTTATTACACATCTAAATTATAAATCACTTCAAATAAACTTCAGTCATATCTACAAAACATAAAACACATCCATGAGATACAATTTGGTAATCATAAATAATTTACTTATGACAGGATCCCTTCCTGTCCTGAACCACCATTGGACCACACAAGTAAACTGTACCTCACCTGTATCCCTAGAATGGGCGGTTGCCCTGAATACACCGTTCGTTGTCCACACGCTCAGGGTTCTGCCCCCCCTCCAAACACCAATCTGCCTAGGGGTGTAACTGGGTGGCCAAGAGCGGGAGCCTCATGCCCCGCCCAGCGATCTGGGCTCCCTTGCCCCTTAATCTGGTGTGTACATCCGCAAGTTGGCTCAGGACTTCAGGATCCTATCTCTGGTGTTCTCCCAGGGCCCCAATCTTGGGGACCCCTCTGTTGTTTCTGGTTACTTTAATACCTCACTTTCCGCCACAAGGACGACCAGGGTCCCAAAGGTCCTTCGCCCTCCCCACCCGCAAAAAGGCTGCGAGCGAAAAACCACATGTCATAAATGAACTTGTCAGTACCGGCGTCAGACAAGTGCACCATATCCTTGTGAAACATGGTAGGGCCCTTTAAGAGTCTGTGTGGAATGTTCCATAAACACCCTGGACCTGGGCACAGTTTGACTATTTCTGCATTGAGTTGACGCACCGAGACATTAATTGTTCTTGATTTAATTCCTGAGTCCCACTTGCGGCGAGGCACCATGTGTGACCAAGCAATGGCCACGTTAGGGTATTGTTTTGCCAACTTCGTGATTTCCATAAATATCGATTCTCTCAGTGCCTTGCAGCCCATTCGCACCAAATCATTGCCTCCTAAGTGAATAATGATGAGATCCGGGAACTGGAGTCCCTCGAATCCTCTGGCCAACGCAAAGAGTTGTTGAAGTTGTGCGATTCCCATTCCGCCAACCCCGCACCATCGGAAAACCATGCCTTGGCCTACCGCCGGATTCGGCCCAGAGAGCTACTGCACTCTGTAGGTCGCCCGTCGAACAAACGAATGCCCCAGGACCCATACTACATGTGGTGCCATTGAACTGAAATGAAAGAAAAAATTGCATGAGGGGACCATACTTAAGTAACTAGCTTAACGAGGAATTAATCCTAGACCAATTCAGGCCTGATGTACCATCTATAACAATTAGAGGACCAGTGACCAATGCACTTCACCTCGGCCACTGGCAACCCTGCGCTGGCTGCCACCGTTGCTGCCCCAATCCGACAAAAATGGGGGGAGTATCCCCGTGGGTTCCCCCCCACTGCCCTAATCGATACCTTGAAAACCTCTGAGAATTGGTAGCGTGAAAGTCATTCCCCGTTAGCGTGGATAAACAAAGTGGTAGACTTTGCTGGCAGCCGGACAGACAGGTAGGCCCTTACCAGTTTTACCGGGCAAAGGGGGGACCCATTAGCCCCGCTGAGTGTGATGCTGGCTCCTTTCTTAAGCTGGTCTGTTTTAGACTTACGCAGCACTATTGTGAAAAACTCTGGACTGACCGGGACGTCTCCCCGCTGCAGCCCACCTGCGTGATTGCTCCTGGAAGAGCCTACTAGCTCCCCGATGCGGAATGCACCATAGAATGCTACCGCGAATGCTGCCGCAAGTAAAGCTGACTCAAACTGGGAGGAACACACCAAGGGGAGACTGTGGAGAAGGTTCTCTAATAATACCGCTGTTATCGGGTGCCTTGAATCGGGCTTAGCAGTGTCCCCCCTGGCCCAACCGGCTACTGCCCACTTAATGATAACGGTGTTTAGCTGAGAGTCCATGTTCCTGAGTCTAGCAAAAAAACGGATTGCGGGCAGGTAAGCTTTTTCGCAAGAGGCTGCTCTACCCCTGTCCCTCCAATATTGCAAAAAAGGCACATATAGCCGATTCTGAAAACAAGCCCGAAATTTATTGTGCCTCCAAGAACAGCCTGTACTGGTGAAAAGCTTTCTCATATGCCCCTTTGGTGCGTGCTGCTAGAGATGTTGCTACTGTCACGATCTGAATGCTTCTTACCGCGATTGTTTGTCAATTTCGAGGCACCACCTGGTCTCTTGCTGGTTCTGGACTGACCAAGGTAAGGGCGACCCTTTCCAGTAGCCACGGTGCTGCTGATAGAGTAACACCAAGCATACAGTGACCTCCAGAAGGAGTCCCAGAGGAAAAAACCCAGTCCTGGGAAAAAACCTCAGAAGCAAGGAACTCCTGGAAGGAGGTAAGAAAAAAGAGAAGCGTAATATGAACTGGAAACAGTAATACAGCAGCCAAGAAAAAACAGGACAAGTCCAAAAATCACCGGAAACAGGAGTAGCACCAGCAGACCGGAAGTGTTTGCAACGCAAGGAACAGAAGACCAACTGTGCTTGTATACTGGAAAACAGGAAGTGACACGCAGGAAGTTCCAAAGACACCATCTTGAATTGGGAAAAGCCACATTTGAGTGAATGGAAAAATAGCCATGGTGTAAAAGAGGAAGCAAAGCATGCAGGGAAGGAAACACAGACTCCTGGGACGAAGAAAAGATGGCTAAGAGGTAAAACCATGAAGAAAGAGAAAACAAGAAAAAAGAAAAAAGGCAGAAAGAAAAGGTAAGAGAGATTAAAAGGGCGAAAAGCGGGCGCAGTGCGAAGCAGCACCTGAAGAAAGATTGACTGGTCACGCTGTGGACCGAAAAATAGGCAGTGGCCCAAAACGTGGCTAAAAGCGCGGCCAGCGGCAGAACCAGCTATCCAGGACTCGGACTGCCGATCTGACCGCGGTCCGCAAGTGGGGCGCCGCAGCTACTAAGCCTGGGAGGGCGGGACACCAATCTTCCACAGAGATGCTGGGAACTCCGTCATCTTCTCCGCTGCCTGAGGGTGATACCGCAGATAGTCCTGCATCAACGAGCGAGATAGGGCATCAGCGCATTGTTATATACCACTGGTACATGCTAAGCACGAAATGTAATGTTGCACTTTAAGCAGGTTAAAATCAAGTGTTTAAGGAGGCGGAGTACCAATCGGCATGTAGCCCTTTGTCTATTGATGGCCTCCACCACAGCCATGTTGTCGGACCAGAAGATTACTGGCCTGTCCTTATATTTCTCAGCCCAGATGGTGAACGCAACAATAATAGGGAAAAGTTCCAAACAGGCTATATTATTTGTAAAGCCCTCGTTATCCCAGTCTATTGGCCAGTCCGTCCTACACCATAACGGCCCCAAAATTGCACCAAAACCCATGCTGCCAGCTGCGTCCATATATAACCCCAGAGTGGGGCTGGAAACCGCCGGATGAGGCAAGATTAATGCCCCGTTAAAGTCATGCAGAAAAACCTCCCACGACTTTAAGTCATCCCTGACTTCAACAGACAACCGGGTGTGATGGTGCTTCTCGGACAACCCAGCCATTTATCTAGCGATGGACCTTGAAAAAGGGCAAGCCATGGGAATAATTCTTAGAGCGAAATTCAGCTGTCCTACCAAAACCTGCAACTGGTGCAGGGTGACTTTTTCCTGAGATAACATAACTTTAACGGAATCCTTGAATACCCGCAGATTATCCCTAGGCAGGCGACACTCCCCAGCCACAGAGTCAATCTCAATCCCTAGGAAAGTAAGGCAAGTAGTGGGCCCTTCAGTTTTATCAGGAGCCAGCGGAACCGCAAAGTCCTTAAACATCGCCGTCAAGGCCTGGAGGGCCAACTCGCATTTCCCCGACCCAGGCAGGCCCAATACCAAGAAATCATCCAAATAATATATGACATCCCGGTGCCCAGTGCAATTTGAAAAGATCCACTGCAGGAAGGTGCTAAACTGCTCAAAATAGCTGCATGACACACTACAACCCATGGGCATGCACTTATCATAGAAGTACCCTCCTTGGAATTGGAAACCTAGCAGATGGTAATCTTCAGGATGCACCGGGAGAAGTCTGAAGGCTAATTCTATGTCCGTTTTTGCTAACAAAGCACCATGGCCCAAGGCCCTCAATTTTTCCAAGGCCTGGTCAACGGTCTCACAGCGGACCGAGGACAGCTGTGGATCAATAGCCTCATTCACCGATGCTCTCCGAGGAGCAGACAAATTATGAATTAGCCTGAACTGTCCAGGTTCCTTCTTAGGCACAACCCCCAAAGGAGAACAAACAAAGCCTTTTCAAGGCGGGTAAGGGAAAGGGCCTGCCAATCTGCCTAGGGTCCGTTCTTGTGAAAGCTTTCTTGCCACCACCCCTGGGTTCCGCAATGGGGACACTGCATTCCTGCAATGGTCAACTGAAGGTACATTGGTGGCCGGGATTCTAAAACCAAAGGAAAAACCATGTGCCAGTAATTCTGAAGACCCTTTCACGGGATAAGCCTGTAACCACGGGAGCAGAGCGTCAATCCTAATGGGAGTCGGCAAAGGAGATTCAGTGGAGTTATTCCCATCTCTGCCTCTCTCTTTGGATTTTTTGATGCATTTAAACTCTGGGTGAGAGGGATGCCCACAAAAGGAACAGTTGTGTTGGAATTTGTTCCTATTGAAAGCCCAGCATGACCCTTTCTTCTCGCTTGAATATTGTGCACGAAAGGGCTGCCTCCCAGATAATTTATTATTTACGCATTCTAACCAGACGTTTACCTCCGTCTGGTCCCACCCAATAGATGGGTCTCCCACCTTTGCCCAATGGAAACCCCTGTCGTATTCTAACCAGGAAGTACCTCCATAAATGTGTTGTGCCTTCAATATTTTGTTTGAATAGCAAATTAATGCAATACCCAAGTCAGGTTTCTTTTCCAGCATCACCGACATAAATACATTGAAACCGAACAACCAATTAGTAATGTTCTCCTCCACCCTGGGTTTTATGTCCCCTGATGAAGACGCCTTTACTTCTTTGTCTTTGTTCTCTACTTCCCTCCTTTTTGCCCTGATAAGAGAAAAAATGTTGACAAATTCCCCTTTCCAAATCTTTTCTTTTACTTCGGCACTAACATGTGCTGCCAGCTTACCTGGTCTTGACAGCAGTGCGTCGATGCCTGACCCTTCCGTTGTCGAATTATCTTTTGCTGGTGCCTTGTTAATCTCATTCGACCCATTTTGATCTAAAGGGGTAGCAGGGATCACAGTGCCTGGTGCCGGAGTGACACTCATGCTACATGACGCCGCCTGCAATGGAATAAAGCTACGTGCTGTCGACAACGCATCTACCTGACGCTTCAACTCTGCTACAGAATTCTGCAAAGAATAATTCAAATTCCAAGGAGTTGTAGGCAGGGGGGTTACTAGCTGGGACATTAATAGTTGCTAGTAACCTAGAGACCTCCAGCAAGGCTTGCGTGTTTGGGTCCTGCACTTGCGTGGCTTGTGTGGGTACCTGAAGTGTAGGTGACACCACGTGTAATGCCGCTGGAACCCCTGGCAGGGGTGATGGTGTGACCCCTGGCCCCATGGAAGGCACAGACAGAGAGGCCAGTGATTTACGTATATCAGCTAAGACGCCAGCTGCCCCTTGTCCTGGTGTTGTGATCGCACCCACACCCCCAACGTGATGTTCAGATGTCACGCTCGAGGAGGGAACCAAAGTCTCGGGCATAGAAGACTGCTCAGGGGGAGTAACCACTGTAGGGCAGGACTGTGGGGCTGGAGCCCTCCCTTTATTTCTGCACTTCACCGGGGAATCACAGCACGTGGAGCTACATGAGACCGCATAGGACGACTGCTATTAGTCCCATTAACATGTTATCCAACGCTGCATCGCTACTGTCTGAATCATCATTGCCTAATTTCGCGAGAACCATTTTCAAGAGCTGGGATGATTCTGGGTCCCTCCCCTTTCTCTTTGCTGCACTAGCCTTGTTGGGCGGCATGGCGAAGGAAATTTTTAACGCCTACAGCACAGCATAGATTAACAAAATTTTTTTTTTTTTTAAGAGGCCCTGCAAAAGAGTACCCTTCATTCCACACAAGCAGTTGTCAGAGACGCTGAAGATACTTCAATAAACTAAAGCAATGTATAAAAAGGCATTAGTAATGTTCCTGTAATTAAAATAACAACCTTTAAGACAGTTATTCATTCAACATTATGCACATGAGATCCACATAACAAACTTTAAGACAGAGGTCAAAAACAAACACCATGAACTGCTTGCATTACCAAAGCATGAAACCAAGCTGAAATTATTGTGGCGACAATTAATGCACAGACCCAGTTCTTATTACTATAACACACAACCCAGCGCCTCGAGGAATGTTTGTGTGAACAACAGTTCAAATAGTATATAAATTCGTAGCCTAAACCCGGTAAACTGATGGCAAATTACTTGACAAGCGATGTTTCATCGAATAACCCTGACGGGTTAAAGGACGCGCACTCAAATACTTGCAGAAGCGGAACCAAAGCGGGACCCGAGCAGTGTTATGTACAGGCCCTCACTAACTCGAAAAGCAGAACTGCTTCAGCAGTAAGTTCACGCGAGTCTACACAACATACAAAAAAGCGCTAAAGGTTAGTGCACTTTTCTTCCAACACAACTTGTGAAGAAAGTCAACTTACTCCACAAACCATGTACAAGCGCATTGATCGACCCCTGGGCTTCACGCTGCTCCCACTCGTGTTCACCGTGAATTTCACAAGCCTCTGCGGTAAGAACTAAGCCCCGGGTGGAACCAAACCGGTATCCGGACAGAGCCACAACCCCCCCGCTCGCTCCCTCTTTCAAAAACGTATTTGAGCAGCAGTAAATGACAATGATATGCAGCCACCGGGATAGAACAACTCAAAAAGCGGAACCAAAACGGTATCTGCACAGCATCAACAGCTCCCTTTCCCCCGTCCTCACTCCTCGCAAGACGTGGGGGCAGAAGTCGCAGGCCCGCCTAACGCACAACTAGTGCGTAGGGGTTCTTGGGCCTCGGCGGCCCCGTCTCCTAAAGGACCGCGCCCTCCCGTCTTGGGGCACACTTTTCCCTAGGGATCGTTTGATTTCCCCCTCTCAAATCAGGTTCCCAACCTCCTAAGAGATGCAGTGCAATTGTGCAAATGTGCCTAGTATGTCTATGGCTCATCTTGTCTTTTGCCCTGTACAATTTATGTTGTCTCACCAGTAGTTGTTGATGCACCACATTTCGCATTGCGTTTTGGTGTTCTTGCCTGAGTGCTCCCACTTGTCTCACTGGCAGTGAAACTTTCCTGGTAGTCAAAGTCTTTTCTAGTTTCAAGAGTTTAAACTCTCATTCTCTAATGTCCTCCACTCTGTGTGTTTTTCATGGAGGCAACAGGGTCCTCTGTCTTGTCTCTTAGTACTGCCTTTTACCCTTCTCATGATGTCAGTGGAAAATCATCTGTGTCCATCACAGTGCCTGTTGTGATCACTGCCACAACTGCTGGGTCTCTCAACTCCCATGTGTTTAGTTCCCCTCTTCTCTGGTCCTCCTTCCCACCGTCATCATCATGGGCAAACATTCTGAGATCCCCAAAGCCAGGAATTCCATTCCCCTCGAGAGGAGGGATTTTACTTTTGGGATACATATGTAGCGTAGTCTGGAGAATACTTTGGGTGCCCAAAAAACAACATTGTTGTTCATTAGGATGCTTCAGCCTCCCCTTGTCTGTCACTGTCCATGATCATAACATCATTGAAATCCCCGACTGGTATAAGCAGAGGAGGGAAGTCTGCTTCTAAGAGAGCACTGCCCACCTTTTCTAAGGCACTTCATTGTATTCTGGGCAGTGCACCAGAGTTGACTATTGTGACATTTTGGCTCCCACATATCCCTTGAACCGCGACAAGCTCCCATTGGGGTCTAGCCACTTCTTGACTATTTGGAAAGAAGGATTTTTTCCCTTGCAAGGGCTGATTCCCTCTGGAACCCAAGAAAAGACCATCTGTGCCATGGTCATCGATTGACCCATTCCTAGGAACATACAATCGGTGCCCGCCAGGTACGTTTCTGGCACAATATCCGGCGCTTGCAGCCAAGGCAGTGGGAGATGATCCCTCTCTTTATTTTACTTACCAGGCCATTTACCTTCCAGGAGAGTAGTCTAAGCTATGGTCTATATGCAAGGGTGTAGTTTATTTAGTGATATTTGGGGGGGGGTGAGTCTGAGATTTCCCAACAAGTGACTGAGTGTCCAAACTAGAAAGGGCTTGTTTTGGGCTGGGGCGTAGGAGGATTCCACCAAAGATCTTTAGTAATGATTAGCAGGTAACAGCATTGGGTGTTTCACTGTTGATCAGTCCCCAGACACACACATGATTGTAACCCCTGCCAACCATGCCTCAAGTATCCTGACGTACAACGCCATCTGACCTACATACAGATACAGACCAGTGCACACAACGTCCAACCTGGAAATGCCACTCATTTAGCTATTTGTGAATGAAAAAAATAATGTTTTTGCCAATACACTCAGTTCTGAAATGTTGGGTGCTGCTTCTGCCATTGTGACACACACAGATACTCATGTGTACACTCTCTTCTACACCAAACACATGTCTACACACACACACTCGCACAGATATGTATTTGTGAAAAGATATGTTCACCACTTGGAGTATCTTGCCACTGAGTTAACATATGTTTATTGTTACACAGCACAACGGTATTCATTTTATTGACTTCAGAAGGAAAAGACATGATTTTCTTGAATAATTTAAACAAAATTAAACTCACTTACCTCTATTAACCCAATAAAACCACACGCAACAAAAAGTTTATAAATAAAACAAAAAACGAAAAGTTAGCAAATGCATTTTACAAATATTATTAAATCATTAAGCAATAAATTAGTAAATAATTCAAAAATAACAAATACATTTCATAATAAATGAACAATTAAAATTTACATAATTAATTAATTAAAATATTAAGGAAAATTAACAATTAAATTAATTTAAAACAAATGTAATTTCAGTAACTTCCTACGTTATTCCCCTACAAACCCAACAATACTGTACCAAAATATAAATTACTAACAGAAGTATAAAAATGAAAATATACATTATAATTTAAAAGTTAGACTTAAATACATCAAATAGCAATGAAACAATTTCAAAAAGTATTAATCAATGAAATATGTAATTAACAACTAAAAAAAATACATTAAATGTCATTATTACGATTTAAATAACTCCCACCCTGTCCCCCTGCAAACTCAAAAACTCACTGCAAAAATGTATATTACTCACAAAAATTTTAAACATTTTAATGTACATTGAAACTAACAAATTAAGGTTAAATAAATAAAATAACAAGTAACCTAATTACATAATTAATAATCAATGTAATATTTAATTATTTCAATGTTTTATTGAACAATAAAATAATTAGCACTGAAAATATGTTACTTTTACTTTAATTGTCTTCCTACCCGACTCCACTACAACCCGCTACTACGTTATAAAATACTAATTACATTTTTAAAACAACACAAGTTTGAAAATACTACGTATATTTAAAAACAATTATAGCAAATCTACTATTGATAAATACTAAAAGCTAAAACCAATATACTAGCCAATATATATTAAATTAATAAAAAACTATATTTATTACGCCTAAATTAAAGAGAATTAGAATAACTACAATTATATTCTTCCACGGTATTTTGGTTCTGATGATATTTTTGGCACAACATTCGTTACGCTGTATTTTACTTCTATATGTTTGTCATTCGCCTCACAAAGATACACAAAGAGTAAATCGAGAAGTAGCCATAGTGCACGTAGGAGGTACGGCCCTACATGAGGAAATGCCATCACTGATGTGGACTTTGGAGCGTACAAACCCTCTCCAGTATTCCCAGAAATTCCACGACTGGCGAAGGGCTCCAGGAGTACACTTGGAAAACTTTATGAATACGAAGGGTCCGTAAACTACAGCGTGAACGGCAGTACATCAGTGGCTGCGCATTTACAAATTGTTTTGCGAACTGGACACTGTTATTCTCTGAGAAAATCGTACGTAGTAACACGTTAAAGAGAAATAGGAATGTGCACGACATATATTTAAGTCGCAAGAGTTACGATATTAGCACAAAAATGGGAAGGTGAAAAAGTTTGAAATTTAGGCGACATTTTCATATACTTTTCACTTTTGGTCTCTGTTTTGGAAAAGCAAACACAGTTTAGAAGATGGACCCGTTAGACCAACTGGCGACGACAACGAAACATGGGGTATCGCCGTTTGCAACAGAAGGAGTGTTATCGTTCCTTGTTTGAACACAAACCAGTGCTTAATTTGTGCTTGTTGTTTCCGGTGCTGAGCACCGGCACTTATTTTTGAGGGCCGAGGCTTATTCGTCTGTCTCAAGCATTTGCTGCGAGCAAAATACACATAGGGGAAAGACGGAGGAAGGGAAAAACGAAAAAGCTTCACAAAGGGAGAAAGTGGAAAGCTGCAAGGGTGAGCTGAAGGGGCAGGGGGTGGCTTTTATAGATTGGAGAGGCCCGAGATTGCTTCAGGATTACGCCGCCTCAGTAATCCGTGTTCCCACGTTTAATTGCAACAGCCGCGTGTTTAAGAAGAGGGTTTTGAGCACCGGCACGTTTATATTTACAAATAAGCACTGGCACAAACATGACGTCACCTTTCTGACGGAATGCTTTGTGTACCTTGGAATGTCTCTTTATGCCGCCGTGTCACCACTCAAGGTCACGCACAATATCTCATTGCAGCTTCAGATACAGTAACAAACCCCGCGCAGGTTTCTGAAGGCTCTGCCCGACTTTCTTTCAGCACAAACAAAAAAACACATGCTTCAAAGGCTCAGGGCTGTCACACGGGCAGTATTCTTTGTCCAAATGAGGTCAAAGGTTAAACCCTTCCTCGCTTCCAGATAACCCCTCCGCCCCCAGATCAGAGGCTGTCTTTTAAGATGACACCTTCAGACATGAGCCTTCTTGAGCCGGCCGCCTCCCCGCGGGCTTTACATAAATTCCCATCACTTCAGAGGTGTGAGGTTCAGCCTCAGGGCTCTGATTAGTGAGAAATGCGGCCGCCCCTGCAGGCCAGGGCGCTCCGGTTCAGCCTGGTGTGGAAACGTCCATCAGGTGGAGCCGCACAGTCAGACTCACGCAAGGAAAGGCTTAATCCACCGAGCCCCAGAAGTTAATATACCCTGTCTCTTAGGTCTGCCTGATTCAAACCCCTGAAGTTAATAGACCCAGTCTCTTAGGTCTGCCTGATTCAAACACCTGAAGTTAATATACCCTGTCTCTTAGGTCTGCCTGATTCAAAACATACCCTGTCTCTTAGGTCTGCCTGATTCAAACCCAGGAAGTTAATACACCCTGTCTCCTAGGTCTGCCTGATTCAAACCCCTGAAGTTAATATACCCAGTCTCTTAGCTCTGCCTGATTCAAACACCTGAAGTTAATATACCCTGTCTCTTAGGTCTGCCTGATTCAAAACATACCCTGTCTCTTAGGTCTGCCTGATTCAAACCCCTGAAGTTAATATACCCTGTCTCCTAGGTCTGCCTGATTCAAACCCCTGAAGTTAATATACCATGCCTCTTAGATCTGCCTGATTCAAAACCCCTGAAGTTAATATACCCTGTCTCGTAGGTCTGCCTAATTCAAACCCCTGAAGTTAAATTACCCTGTCTCTTAGAACTGCCGGATTCAAACCCCTGAAGTTAATATACTCTTTCTCTTAGGTCTGCCTGATTCAAAACATACCCTGTCTCTTAGGTCTGCCCAATTCAAACCCCTAAAGTTAATACACCCTGTCTCCTAGGTCTGCCTGATTCAAACCCCTGAAGTTAATATACCATGTCTCTTAGATCTGCCTGATTCAAAACCCCTGAAGTTAATATACCCTGTCTCGTAGGTCTGCCTAATTCAAACCCCTGAAGTTAAAATACCCTGTCTCTTAGAACTGCCTGATTCAAACCCCTGAAGTTAATATACCCTTTCTCTTAGGTCTGCCTGATTCAAAACATACCCTGTCTCTTAGGTCTGCCTGATTCAAACCCCTGAAGTTAATATACCCTGTCTCCTAGGTCTGCCTGTTTCAAACCCCTGAAGTTAATATACCATGTCTCTTAGATCTGCCTGATTCAAAACCCCTGAAGTTAATATACCCTGTCTCTTAGGTCTGCCTGATTCAAAACCCCTGAAGTTAATATACCCTGTCTCATAGGTCTGCCTGATTCAAACCACTGAAGTTAAGTCTACCTGATTCAAACCCCTGAAGTTAATATAGCCTGTCTCTTAGGTCTGCCTGATTCTATTTTAATTCCTCCCATTATTTGGACATCTTGCTAAGAGGACTTTCTAATAAAAAAGAACGACGGACTACACCAGCTTTCTACCAGCTCTAGTTGTCTCACATAGGTGTGTGCTCCAACATGGTATGTAGTTTCTGCTGAGTTCATTGTTTGGAAGGCAAGCACAAAAAAGTAAAGGCTGGCCCTGGGAGATGCGTCAGTAGATAATCCGAGGGTATATAGGAGCTGGGGAAGATGCCTGTGTCTGGAAAGTTTTGTAGCTTGTGAAATACCAACAGCACATTTGTTGGGAAGTTTGCAAGAAAGCAATTATGCAGATTTTGCAACAGAGAGGCAAAATGACATTGATGGTTGATTAGAAGCACTAATCCTGTCTGCAGCATACCATACACCAGTGGTCTCCAAACATTTGCCGCGCCCCCCCAGTTGAAAAATAAAAATCATTGGGCCCCCCTCAGAATTTTTCACAATTATTTTATAAAGATGGCAATGTTTAAATATGTCTAGACCTATTTAAACATTGCAGTTAAGTGCTGTTACCTTTTTAAAACTGCAATAACATTTTTCTGCTTAAAACAAAGCCCTGTTATCTGTGTAATGCTTCTTTTGGCCAAAGTCTGGTGCCCCCCTGAGACCACTTGAGGACCCCCTAGGGGGGCCCGACACCCAGTTTGAAGACCTCTGCCATACACAAAGAACGTAACCTAGCGTTCAGTGTTATTTAATTTAGCGCAAAATGCACCCTCACGCCTCAGGTGGACCGAGAATACATTTAGCTCTAAGAAAATAGCGCTAAGTGCAAGAAAACACGAGCAGCAGCTACCAGCAGCAGCCCCTCTCTCATCCCGTGCTTCTGTGGTTGCGTTTTAAGACCCAAATTACTCTGAATTACACGAGCGGGCGTACTTGCGTAAATTTCCTGCAATTTCTATCACTTATTTCTCAACAACTGCACTTATTTCTGACAGGCCACCACATGGTGGGTTTGTTTTTATATTTCATGTAATACATAGAAGACAAGCACATCAGTCGAGCTTTTAAATACTAATTATACACTGGAATGGATATAACAATCCATCGCTCAGATAATCTTGGCAGCTTTGGTGTCATGGATTAATTAAAATGTTCACATTAGCTGGTGTGGTGGTTGGTAGGTAAAGGAGACAATGGCCCTCATTACGACCCTGGCGGTTTCAAACCGCCAGGGTGGAGGGCAGAGGAAGCACCGCCAACAGGCTGGCGGTGCTTCCAGGGCCATTCTGACAGAAAAGGGGAACCAGCGGTTTCCCGCCGGTTTTCCCCTGGCCCAGGGAATCCTCCATGGCGGCACTGCAAGGATTCCGACCCCCTTCCTGCCAGCCTCTTCCTGGCGGTTTACACCGCCAGGAAGAGGCTGGCGGGAACGGGTGTCGTGGGGCCCTGGGGGCCCCTGCACTGCCCATGCCATTGGCATGGGCAGTGCAGGGGCCCCCTAACAGGGCCCCACAAAGATTTTCAGTGTCTGCTTTGCAGACAATGAAAATCGCGACGGGTGCCACTGCACCCGTCGCACCCCTGCAAATCCGCCGGCTCCATTCGGAGCCGGCTTCCTCATTGCAGGGGCTTTCCCGCTGGGCTGGCGGGCGATCTTTTGGAGATCGCCCGCCGGCCCAGCGGGAAAGTTGTAATGACCCCCGCGGTCATTTGACCACGGTGCGGTCTTTTGGAGGTTTCCGCCCGGCAGGCTGCGCCCGCCGCCTGCCGGGGTCGGAATGACCCCCAATAATGTCCTATGGCAGCTCTGCCAGAGTGTGCCAGGTGAAGTGGCCACCCGTGAAATTATTTGGGCCCTGGCGATTATTTTTTAACAAATTCAAAACTGAAATATCTGGTATTAACACATCCTGGAGAAATACTGATACCACACCTTGTGGTTTTGCAGGTGATGCCACTAATCAATTCCAAATTCTAGGGCATCAGAGTAGTGGATACCTCCGGAATTTGAGTCACCACACCTGAGTCCATATATTTTCTCTCTTTCACATTATCTTTCTTCATGCTGTTTTTTTTTGTAAACAGATTTTATTAGAAGTTTCAAAATAAACAACCACAACAGAGTACAGTGCCATGCAATGATCTTCCGTTGCTGAGAAAAAGAAGGCAGTCAGATTTCCAGTAATTAGCATTATATAAAACTCAACCTAAGCCATAAGTCAAATGCATAGACTGTGGAATTACCCTTCCCTCCATCCCCCCATCCACACCTCCCCCCTCCCCTGAGCCAGTGAAGTAACAGCTATAATGGTCTGCACAGTTAGTGGGTGTATCAGGTAATGCAGATAGGACCCTCCCGTACATATCGTTTCTAATTCCACTGAACGACAAGGCTAGGCAGAAAACATTCACTCACAAGGCAATATCATCCGTGTCCGGGGAGGACTGAGGCAAGAGTTGAACCAGTAAGAAACCCCCCACTTATGAGTCCGGATCTATCTTGCAGATAGTAAGCAGCTCAGAAGCCTGCGCTACCTCCATTTGGCCCACACCCATGCGCCTCTCCATGTAATAAAGCCCCCACATATTCCACCCCCCTCCCCAGCTCTCATCTCCAGGAGAGTAGGCCAGGCCCTGTGGGATCTTTCCAGTTTCTAGTTATCTCTCTCTCAGTAAGTATTAGTAACCCTGGGTCTTGAAACTTACTAGTCACCTTATTTTTGGAAGTATGATGAAACCAATGTAGAAGGCAGTGGGCTGGCGTGGTTGGAACCTGTTTCTTCGTGACCACCGCCAGCAGTCTAGTGAGCTCATCCCAATATGGGGTCAGGACTGGGCATGTCCATAGAATATACGCAAAAAGGGGGCACCCACTATCCTATATCTGGGGCAGGCCGCCTCTGTTGTATTAAAGTAACTATTGATCTTTTATAGGGATCAATATGCTCTGTGTAGCATACAGAAGCCAATGAGTTTGAATCTTGCATTTCTGGAAATCTTAGAAATTTTCTCTACTATGATCTCCTATGTCCTTTCAGGAATTGGGATGCCTAGGTCTGCCTTCCATTTGACCCGAAGACATTCAAGGGGCCACAGCATCTCAATTTGCAGATAGCGATACAGGCAAGTGATCGCCTTAAACGTGCCAGACACCTGGAGGACATAAGAGCAACAGAGATGGTATTAGGGTTCAGCGTCCCCTATCCATCAGTGCCTGTGAATGGTCAACAAGGCCGCCCTGTGGAGCAGGAAGTGACCTCCCGGTAAACCAAACTCCTCCCTAAACGTCGCAAAGGGGGCCAGAGTGGCGTCCTGGAAAAAGTCTCCTAATTTGTTGACACCTGCCTCAGCCCAGGCAGTCAACCCTTCCCATCTAGTCTTACATTTAGGCAGCGGGAGAAAGGTAAGGGATAGCCAAGGAGCATAGGGCACCCTAATGCCGGATTTTTTCATACATCGCACCCAGCATTTCTTCATAGTTCTGTGGGCATGCAAGGGCAATCCAGGGGGGTCAGTTGCCCGCAGCACCAATCTTAGTAATGTGTTTTGAAGGGGGTGAACCCATCTATGGACACATCTGGGTTGCGTCTACTTGCCATCCATCTAGCCTGCCTTTGTAGTTGGGCGGCCAGATTTAAAATCTTGGGCTGCTAAACCACCTTGAAACACCAGATGATGGAGCGTGGAAAATGCCACCTGTCAACAATCAGAACCCTATATAAACACAGTGATAACTGTGTTTAATTCTTTGAAGAAGGGCCATGGCACCCATAATGGAAGGATCCCAAAGAGATATAGCAATCGAGGTAGGGCCACCCTCTTAAGGAGGGCAACCCGGTCCGCCGCTGATAAAGGGAGAGCGTGCCAAAAGGCAATAGTCACCTTCAAGTTCTGGAGAGCGTCACAATAGTTCCCATGGTTCCCATCAAACATATCAGTGGGAGAATGATACCTTTTAACACCCAATTATTGAAGAAAATGAAGATCCAGTTCTAAGTCCAGTGGGGGGGGGGGGGTTGTGATATTCCCACCAGTGGGGAAAAAGATTCTCTTCAACCAATTTACTTGCAGTCCTTACACCTAGGCAAAGTTTTCCAGTAGGGACCTGGCTCCCTGAAGGTCCTCCTCTGTATCCTGCAAAGCAATGGCAAATAGTTAGGGGGACAGCAGGCACCCCTGCCACGTGCCCCTCTCCACTGCAAAGCTCTCCGAAACGTATTGGCCCATCCACACTCAACCCGTGGGGATAGTATAGAGAAGAAGCTTCCAGGCTACAAAGCCCGGGCCTATTCCCATGAGACCCATGACATCATATAAATAGTCCCACTCAAGACTATCAAACGACTTCTCAATATCAACTTCTGATACAGCACCTTTGTTTTTACATACGTGCGATCCTCAAGGATGGATATGAAACGTCTTATATTAAAGGCAGTGTTGTGGTTGGGAATGAAGCCCCTCTGGTCATGATGGATCAGATCCAGCATAAAAGGGAGGAGCTAGGAGACCAAAATCCTGCTCAGGATTTTATAATCGACATTGAGTAAGGATAGTGGGTAATATGTCCCCACCTCAGTTACTGGTTTCCCCGCTTTCAGCAGAGGAACAATCAACGCCTCTCTACTTGTTTGAGGCAAACAACTTCCTGTTCGAGCCACATTGTACAACTTCACCAACTGCAGGGCCAACTCTGTTGCGCAGGTGCTGTAAAACTCAACCACCATACCGTCCGAACCTGGGATTTTGCCGCAAGCCATTCCTTTAATCGCCCAAAGTACCTCTGACAAGGTGATCTCCTTTCCCAGGGCATTATCTTCTAGCGGGATGAGGCATGGGACAGTGATGGTCTCGAGGAACCAAGCATGTCTCGTCTCGACCGGAGATAGTCTGCTATTGTAGAGGGTTCGGTAAAAAGAAGCAAAATAGGAATGAATCGCTTCTTGAGTCACAAGAGACTCACCGTTGTTCATATTCAACTCCACTATCAGAGAACCTCTGTGGGCTGGGTTAGCTAGCCATGCTGATAAACACCCCACCCGGTCCCGCTCGGCATGTGATCGTTCAGTGTATGCCTTACAATCAAAGGAGCAAAGACACTCAGGCCCTCATTCTGACCCTGGCGGTCGGCGGAGAGACGGCGGTCGGACCGCGAACAGACCGGCGGTATTAAAAATGGCATTCTGACCGCGGCGGTCCCCGCCGCGACAGACCGCCACTTCTCCACTCCGACCGCCGCGGCGGTCATGACCGCGGGGCTGGAGTTTGCGCACTCCGGCCCGGCGGTCGTCCCAAGACCGCCAAGGGTATTATGACCCTGCCTACCGCCGCGGTTTCTTGCGGGCGGGAACCGCCGTGCGAACCATGGCGGTAAGCACTATCGGGGCCAGGGAATTCCTTCCCTGGCACTGATAGGGGTCTCCCCCACCCCCCCACTACCCTCCCGAGTCCTCCCCCCACACCCTCCACCCCCCTGCCACCCCCCAGAGGTGGTACGAACCCCCTCCCCACCCCCACCCCGACATGCACATACATGCACCCCGACATGCACACACCCCCAACATGCACATATACACACCCCCTACACACACATACACAACGGGGACACATACCCGCACACATACATGCCGACATGCACACCCGCCGAACTAAACACATTGCCCATAGGCACAGCAGCACTCCCCGCCCGCATGCACGCACTCACACACCCCCTCTACACACTCACACGCACACCCCCATGCACGCACACATCACACAACACCCCCCCACCCCCTCCCCTCACGGACGATCAACTTACCTTGTGCGTTGGTCCTCCGGGAGGCGACGGGAGCCATAGGGACGTGACCGCCAACAGAAGACCGCCAACAGAAGACCGCCACACAGAAATGTGGGTCGTAATTCTGGGGGCGGTGTTCTGCTGGCGTGGCGGTGGAGGTTGACCAGTCTCCACTTTCCCGCTGACCGCCAGTGTGGCTGCTGGCGGTATTCCGGCGGAACGCTCCCAGCGGTCGGAATACGCGCAGCGGCATACCGCCGCGGTCAGCGGTCTTTACCGCGGCGGTAACTCGGCGGTCTTGCGAAAAGACCGCCAAGGTCAGAATGAGGGCCTCAGTGTGCTCCGCAACCTCCTTCAGGGCATCTAATAGCCTCTGGTTACGGTCGGGGTGGTCCGCTCTGTCCAATTCTAGGAAGCTGAGATTAGACTCCTCAGCATTAGCAGTAATCTCTCTCAAGAGAGTGGAGCGTACCCCTATGGACTACAAGAGGCAGTGCCATCAGATCACCACTTTAACGCCTCCCATTCTGAATGGAGCTTCAGGGCTGAATCTTCATTGTCAGTAAAGTAGTTCAGTATCTCTCAATGCATTGCATCCCTAAACTGAGGAACCTGAAGAGCATCGGGCTTCAGCTTCCAGGTTGCGATCGAAGTAAGAGGTCTGGCACATGTCATTTGGAGCAAGACTGGGTTATGATCTGAAAATGTTCGGGACAGGTATTCGATCTCCTCCACAGAAGCATGGACATTTAGGCATACATTCAGTTCATGCATCGAAGAGAAAAAAATAATCCTTTTCCAGTGGGTGGCGTGTGCGCCGGTTACCCAAAGCCCCCAGTGCTCACACCAGTCACAAAATGCTTGCACCGCACAGTATGTGGGCAAGTCCAGCAATGAAGGATGGGAGCGGTCTACGTGAGGATCCGCTACACAGTTAATGTCTCCCACCGATGATCACCTTCCCTACCAATTTATGGGAAAGCCGGGAAGTCAGCTGGTCAAAAAAGGTAGGCTGGTTAGTATTGGGGCCATACACATTGATCAACGAGATGTCCTGTCCATTCAATTTGCCCACTACAGCCACATGTCTCCCCTCTGGATCTATCTAAGCATGTGTAAGTGAGAAGGATATACCCACCTTAATCCATATTAGCATCCCGCTAGCATATACTCAGTAAGTTGTGTGAAAAAGGTGCCCCCTCCAGCACTATTGTAACACAGCGCCTTCCTTGGCTGTCATGTGCGTTTCCGGTAATAGGGCAATATTGACTCCTCGTCTCTGTAAATATGAGAATACCTTATACCTCTTAGTCATGGTGTGAATGCCCCTGACATTTCAGGAGATTAGTTTATAACAATGCCTTTCAAACATGAACGAACTGCTGCCTGTCCACTTAGGGGCCCACCCATCATCCTTATGACTGGATAACTAGCCATTGCTCTACCATGCATCAAAACACTATCATTACCTATCACCCGACCCCGAGGGTATCCTCAGCAACCACAAATGTCAACAAGCAAAAAGTCAACCCAAATCCCGCACCCCAGGACAGGGAGAAACACCCCATCTATCCAAACTGCAATCCAACAACCAGTTCTGATCATTAGTAAACTTTCGGGAGATGGCGTTGAGCAGCGCCCGGCCCTAGAGCTACCAGGCCCCCACCCAACCATAAGCAATACATCACATAATATATTACTGTACAGCTCATCCTCGAGGGAAAGGATCATTCAATTTAGTATCAGCCCGCAGGACTTAATAGCCATAGAGAAGAATATTTTCCCAGCCTAGGGGAGGCAGAGTCTCTTGCCAGAGTGGGATATTATACCAAGTAATCAGCCGTTCTGGGGGTCACCACCCGCAAAAGCACGCTGGATGAGTCCAAAGCAATGGAGTCACTCTCTGAGTCCAATCTCTCTTCACTCCCCTACTGGGACGGGGACTGCTCTCTGGGCGTCGACTTACGTAGAGAAGCAACCACTTCAAACACTCTCTGATGTTCTCACTCAGCCTCTGCCTCGTGACAGCCCCATTCAGTGCCGTGGCCCTCTGTCGTCAAGAGTGTGGGCGGTGTCTTCGTTTCCAGGCGGTTGGCTCCCCGCTTGTTCCCAGCCGAAGCTGACATTCCGCCCATGACCAAGCCTCTTGAGTTGAGGAGAAGAATTGCACTCCGGTCGGTGTGATGACCCTGAGTGTGGCTTGGAACTGCATGGAGTTATCCACTCCCAGTTCCACAGCTTCTTCTTCACTTCGATGAATGCTGCTCGCTGGTATTGCACTTCTCTCGAAAAATCGGGGAAAATCATCAAGTTGTGGTTCTCAGTCATGAGGTTCTCCTTCCTGCGGGTCTGTTGAAGGATGAAGTTCTTGACTCTAAAAAGCAGCAGTCTCGCCACCTGGTGGAAATGGGCGGGCTGCAACTCTGTGCACTCGCTCCAGCGCAAAGAAGGGGGAAAGGGCCTTTGGTACCACCTCACAACGAAGCCAGTCCTCCAAATAGTGCACCATGCTGTTCTTTTCCTCTTTTTCTGGTAGGCCCACCACTCTGATGTTGTTGCGGCGTGCCCTATATTCGTCATTCTCCGCACTGCTCTCAAGTATTTTTCAGCGAGATTTTACATTACTCATCCGGTTGCTTGTCTCCAGCACTATGGGGGTCGTTTCCGAGAGCTCCCTATTCATCGCAGTGACCCGCTCCTCTAGGCGCCGTTGGTCATCCTGTAAGAGGCATAGGTCCATACTCAGCTTGTCTATTTTGGTCTTCAGGGCCTCCCTAGAGGCCGCAATAGCCTGCAACACAGGGTGGGAGTAGGGGGGTAAAGTTAGTGCACTAGGGGGCTCGTACTTTGCAGACCAAGCAGGTAGCGGGCCATCTTGTAACGGGACTCCTAACTCCGTGTCTTACTTTTTGGTACTGTTGCCCATGGCTTACTTTCATTAAGGGGCCAAACATCCAGTCTCAGCCAGCTGGGGTGCCCCCTTGAAGTACCCCGTTGGGAGCCCCCAACCCAGCTTGTAGGCTTCTCAGGAGGGTTCAGCCATCACCTCAAAGGATAGGTAGAGGGTGTCCCATCCAGTAGGGCATTTTTAAAGTTAGCAGGCCGCCCTGGGAGGTGCCCACAGATCCCTGACTCCAAAAAAGTACTGTCTTGCACTGGGGAAGTCCGGCTAGTCAGAGTCCCTCTCAGAGTATAGTATATGGGCCCCAATAATTCCTCCTCTGGTGGTGCTCTTCTTAGGAGCTCCCCAGTTTGGTGGCAATCCCCACTCTCCCCCCCGGGCCCTTCGTGATACACTTTCTCCTCTCTGCAGCGGTGGGGGGAAGGAGGGAAGTGGAGAGATAATCCCCCAGTGCTATCAAAGTACCTCTTCGGGGCCCTTGCTCTCCGCGCAGTATTCGTGTTTGTGTTCCTCTAGGCACTCCCCTAGGCACTGTCACAGGCCTCCCCCATCTCCTCACCTCAGGTTCCACTCCTGGTCAGTATCCTCCAATCGTAGGCCCCCCCGGGCTTGGGCTATCTTGGATGGGCCACCACTGTCCCTCCTCAGGGAGGCCTGTGTCTCAAGGAGGAAGAGGGCCCCACAGGCATTTCTCAGATCCGGTGGCCGGTCCACATGCACCGCCAGGCTAAACAATTATTTTGTTGCTGGGGGAGGAAGCGTGACAGTGCTGGCTTGGGCACCGTTCATGCCTCTTTCTGATGGCTTTCGTTGGCAATTGGCGGACACCTATCTGTTGAAGTGTCCGCCAATTGCAGCTAACAAGCAGCAGTTAGGCCCAGCCTCAGTGATCTTCGGGCCCGCTCCCCATGTCACGTAGGTCAGGGATGGCTCCCAGGCCAAGCTGCCTGATCCCTCCCACAGTCGCTGCCACCGGCTCAGCCCAGAGTTCTCCCCAGGCTCCTCCATCAATGCATGAGGGTCCCGGGGCATTGTCAGAGGGGCAGCAAGGCTGCTGAGTCTGCGGTCGTGTCCCACAGCCAGGGTCAGAGAGCGGCCACCATCTTGAGCAGCCCCAAGGCCTCCGGTCCAGCTGCCGGACTTCAGTGCAAAACACCCCAGCTGCTTCTTGGGCCGCCTCGATGTGCTCCTGTATCCTCTGGGGGCTATGTAGGATGTCGGGGATCGGATGGGGCCCGGCACTCCAGAGCTCCAGGACCTTCCACTCTACTCCATTTGCTGCTTGGCCATGCCCCCCTTCATGCTGCTTTTACTATGAAGGTATGACCTGCCAAATTATGAATATGGCAAAATCTTGGATGTTTAAAACTGACTCACAACTGAGAATACAGGAACTAGTAGGAATCGTGGCTGGACTCAATCCTGGTATTTTTGTTGCAGCTGTAGTGATGCAACAGCAAATTACCTTGTGTTACACCCACCCTTAATAAAACCTGTATGGGTCTATTGATAGAATTATCCTTTTCCACCTAAGAAACCACTAATTGTACCAGTTAAAATATCTGTCATACTTCATGTAGATTACTTTCTAAGTTGATCTTATATAAGATACAATGCTATTGGGGGGTTTTACCAGTTGATTTTTATCTACCTGAGTAGTTGGTACAAGACTAATGCTGACTGTTCAAGGGAAGTCCAGGACTGTGCACAACGCTACAAAGCTATTGTGATTCTGTTTCATGATAGCTGACTCCTGTGCACCCAGGTGGTCCTCTGTAGGATCTACTGCAGGGTCTCTCTTGCACCGGTGAATTAAGGACAGCAAAGGCTATTCTTATCTGCCAAAGTTCTGGCTCTGCTTCTCTGGCTGTGCCTGCCTGTAATGGACTATGCTCTATTAGATTGGCTGCAAGCAAGCTATAGGATAAATTTGATTTGGGGTGCATCCTAATAGAAAAAAATGAATTGACCATCAACTACCACAACAATTTATTTCACTAAAACAGTAACAATTGGTTGATGCACACTGTTACAAATTACATTCCACCCTTCTTGAGGGGACTTCTGGACTTCTGATGGGTAATAGGGGGATCCCAAAGCATTCTCTGCAAACGGTCCTCAATAAAGCAAATTCCATTCCTCAGTTCCCTTCCCTACGGTGCTATTTGCTAAGAACAGTGGGCAGACTGCTTTTGGAGGTATGGAATGGCCAATGCTATATTAATGCTATTCAAGATGCTACCTTACAGTACTTCTATACAGCAGCAGGAGTGTCAAACTGCAACAAATGGCCCAAAAATCCTTGTTATTTTATTTGGGCCCTGAAGATTCTTTCAACGGAACTGAAATACCAGGTGTGTGTGCCACAGGAGTGGGGACCACAGACTTCCCATGTAAAGTCCAGTGAGCCTTTTTAAGGTGGACCGTTTTCCCTTAATAAAAGCATGTGGGATGCTGTGTGTATGTACAACAGGGATGTGTGGCATAAAGTGACAGTAGTGTTCCTGCCAGTAGAAAACATTGCCATCCCCAGTTCGTGGTACTATATCTTGTTCTCCATGCTGAGAAGGAAATCCAGGTGACTTTTCATTTGGACAGGTGGAGGAGAACATGGCAGGCCGGTGTCCATACAATCTGCTGAGCAACAGCACCCGTGTGAGACCTTTAGAGATGGAGAAGGAATAATAAGACGTCTTCAGCTGAGTTTCACCATACCATCACTTTTGATGACTGACATGTTGCTTTCCAATCTACATCTTACACACTAAAGGTGGGAGACAGACGGTGAAGAGGAAGCCATCCTGGCACCATACCTATGAGCCCTCAAATGACATGATTAGCAGTGGTCAACAGGCCTAAGACCACAAACTAAGAAAATTACCAGGAGCCCGACTACTACAGGTTGACAATTCTTTACAGGTCCAGCTTGGACTTGAGCTACTTCATGTGTGATGAGCTGTTAACTGTACCTTCTCCCAAGGCTGGCATCTAGACTAAAGATCTGCCCATAGTCTTGATGCAGATAATCCTTCTGCTTGTCTTGAACTGCTCTCTGAGTGGAGAGCCCAGCAAGCGGAGAGAGACCAGAAGAGCTGCTCAGATTATCCAGAACACCCCCAATGAACCCTCACCAAAGACAGCATGGTTGTGTATCTTAAAGGGCTTGGCTTCATTCTGCTGAGGTGCACAGTTTACTGTTGTTCTGCTTGTTCAGTTCAGAGGTATCTTTGCCAATTACATGTATGCATGTGGATGTGTTTGCTGGAGTTACCTTTTTTCTGAATGGCCGACAGATGTGATTTTGAAGGGGCAACTATATTGCTTGCCTCCAAAAATACTCAGCAAGCTAACTTGTAGGACCTGAATATCCTTATGGATGAAGATCAGCAGTATATAATTTCTTTTTCACCCACAACCTATTATCTAAGGCTTTTCATTGACCAATGAACCATGCACCAGAATGTAGATTCTCCAAGTTTCATGATGAGAGAATCTGGATTTCATTAAAGACACGGAGGCTAGAATTATGCATTTATCTTTCATTATGAAATCCACCATTACTTCAACATCCTTGGCATGTACACAAATGATAAACCTCTGACAAGCGTGGATCTTCCTTCCTCAAGACCCGCTCTATGAGCTATACTGGCATTCAGACTCGAATGATCTTTGCCAAACTCATCAACGGCAACATTAACTATATTCCTACTGATGCTCTCATGCACAAACTTCATTGCTCCCAAAATGATTTAGATTACCACACATATAACAGTAACTCAATTGTTTTCATGCACCTTTAATATAATTTTCCAATATTTGTCTCTATTATTTTTGTTTCAATGGCATTTGCTTCTGAACGTGGGTGAACCCTAATCTCCTATACAAAATGTTCAGATTGCATAACTGATTTTTGATTTAATAGAGCATGCAAAATTCCATAAGTGTTCTGATGCTGTGAACTATCAGCTAAAAGTAAAAAGTGTTATAGGGAAATATGCATTTTTAAAAGTTTACAAATGCCCTTATTTATGGTAAAATTGCATTAAAGGTTAAATCAGAACAAATCAACATCATGTTTTGCACTTTATTCTTTTGGTCTCCCTCTTTATTAGTGTTTGGTCCTTTAGAACTTGTTCATTGTAGATGTTTTCAAAGTCACGGCTAATGCCATCAAATTACCACTATTGCTGAACTGTCTCACCTCCCCCCCCCCCACTTCAAAGAGTAACATTTATACAAGTTCACCACCATATTCATTTTCTTCCAATATTTTAAGCCTTTGAAATAGTATATTCAATGATATTCAGGTCACAACTGGCTTTCAATGCTGGTAGATTTCAATTGTTCATAAAATAATACTTAACACCAAAGTTCCCAAGTCATGGGTGGATTCAGAAGATTGCAAAACAGGTTTCGATGGAGAAATACTGGAAATAGTGATCAACTGGCAAGAAAAAAGCTGTGGCCCTAGTCTCCATCTCAAAATAATAACTTATAGTAATAAAATTAACCAATGTTGATTCAGGGTTGGCACATACAGAAATATTTTAAAAAGTAATGAATAACCAGGCTAGGAATTTGTATGCAAATATTACGGGTCATACCCAGGCGTGACCTGACGCAACTGTAAGAGTACATTTTTGTTGACCCACACTTCACTGTGTACTCTGTGGTGCTTGCTCCATTACTCTTGAGCAAAATGATTGTTTAGTGAGTTTGGGAATTAGCAATACCAATCACCGATGGGTTGAATGTACTCAATCAAAACACTGATGAATACCTTCATGGTGTGTGTCAGAAATTGGGTCTCTAGCTGGCAGAGGGATGCACCCTGTCCTAGTAGGGACCGCAATCCTAATCAGGGTAAGGCAAATACACAACCTAAATTAACCTGTGCTCACCCTCTGGTAGCTTGGCACAGAGCAGTCAGGCTTAACTTAAGAGGCAATGTCTAAAGGATTTGTGCAGCATTTAATTACAGTAACACAGTGAAAGACACCACAAAAAGTCTCTACACCAGGTTTATAAAAATAGTTCTCAGTTTTGTTGTTAAAACAAGGGTAAAGCAATAGAAATGTGGTCAATACTTTTCAGGATATGTGCAAGATATGCAGGTTTAAAATGGTAATACAGTGCAATACTGAGCTCTTTCTGTGAGCTCCATGAGAGAAATACTAGAAAGAAAGGCACAAGAGCGTTCTCAGTATTAAGAGCACTTGCGTTGGACTCTCTCCCAGTCCACTTACTGAGAAGCCTCCTTATGTTTCCTCCAAATTAGAATTTGGATAATTGACTGTCAGTCACCTAAAATGTTGCGTATGCCGTCTAGAAAGATCTCACGGGTCTTGGTAGTGCACAGTACCTTTATTATCAAGAACAGTGGGCAGGCACTGCGTTTCCCCTTGCAGCTGGATGCGTGGCACAGCGTAGTCAAGCACGCTTGGATCCAGGAAGTAGACACATCCTGAGGTTGTCAGAACAATGCGGGTGGTGAGGCTTGTTGAAGAGTCCGCTCGTAGTGATGCGCTGTCTGTTGTCAGAGAGTGACACTCAGGCGGTCACAGATTAAAGTGCTCAGTCACGGTTCCTGATGCCAGGAGAACTCATGTGGCAAGCTCCTTCTAGGAGTAGAAGTTTAAAGCAAAGTGGGAAAACACAAAAAGCACGATCTCTTCTAATCGGTGGTCAGGTGCAGCGCTCATTTGGTGTAGTCCAGGAGCAGAGAACACAAAGCACCTGATAGGGTTGTCATCAAGAGTCCACTGCCGGAAGCACAGATGGTGAAGCCCCATGGCAGGGGCCAGCTGGCGAAGCTTTTGATGTTCCTGAGACTTCAGGGAACAGGGGCCAAGCAAACAAATCCTTGGAGTTTCTTTGGTTAAAGAGGTTGTAGAGGGCAATCATAATTTCCCCTCACGGCAGAGGTAACAGACAGCAGAGCAAAGCAACACAGCAGAGCAAGTTGCAAAGTGGCAGTCCCACCTGGCAGCACAGCAATCAGCAGGCATCAGGCCAACACAGCAAAGAAAGTGGCAAAGTGGCAGTTCCTCCTGGCAAAACAGCTCTTCTTAGTTGCAGAGTCTCTTCAGGACCACAAAGTGAACTGATTTGGTGAGGTTTATGGTTCAGGATGTATACCCAAAAAGGCCTTTAATGTAGGGGATACTTCAAAGGAGTCTTCTTCTGAAGTGCACAAGGGTTCCTTTCATTCTTGCCTGGCCAGCAGGCTATCTGTACAGAATAATCAGTCCTTTGTGTGTAGACAGGACACAACACCTATTGAAGTGTAAGTGTGAATCCCTCCCCTTCCCTCTGCCCAGGAAGACCCATCAATATGCAGTTGAATGCAGAGCAGCTGAGTGTCCTGTTTTTTTAGGCTGTCTAAAGGGATTTCACAAAGTGTGGCTGACACCCAACCTAGCCCAGACACCTATTCAGAGTCAGGCTAAGGCACAGAATGGTTTAAGTAAGAAAATGCCAACTTTCTAAAAGTGGCATTTTCAGATTTACAATTTAAAATCCGACTTCACCACAAGTTGTGATTTTAAATTTTGAGCCCGGAGACACCAAACTCCATATTTCTATCCCTACCCAATTGGAAATTACACTTAAAATATGTTTTAAGGCAATCACAATGTTGACCTATGGGAGAAACAGGTCTCAGAGCAGTGAAAAACGAATTTAAGAGTGTTTCACTACCTTGGCATGCTTAACTAAAAAGTACATGTCCCACTTTTTAAATACACTGCACCCTGCCCTTGCGGCTAACCGTGGCCTACCTTAGGGGTGACATATGTGATAAAAAGTAAGATTTGGTTCCTGGCAAGGGTCTACACTTTCCAGGTCAAAATGGCAGTTTACAACTGCACACACATGCTCTCTAGTGGCAGGCCTGAGATATGTTTGAAGACTACTGTAGTGGGAGGCCAATCACTGCTGCAGGCCCACTGGTACCATTTAATCTACAGGCCCTGGGCACACATAGTGCACTTTACTAGAGACTTACCAGTAAATTAAATGTGGCAATTGCAGGTAAGCCAAAGTAATCATGATTTAGAGTACAGAGCACCACTGCTAAGGCACTGGTCAACAGTGGTAAAGTGCGCAGAATCCTAAAAGCCAGCAAAAATGAGTTGGAAAACAGCAGGTCAGAGGGCAAAATGTTAGGGGAAACCACGCCAAGGATGCCTGGTCTAACAGTGTGGCTATGCTTAGGCTTCCTAGCTCAACAACAAAAATAAGCCATGATGTAGTGTGCGTGTACAAACGAGTATGTGCAACTTAAGCATCACATTCCTCTGCCACTTAACCTCCACATCCACTGCACACCCTCTGCCGTGCATCCAAGCTCAAGACATTTCCTACCTTTTAGGTAAATCAGCTCACACTGACAAGACAGAAATGCTGAATTGTTGTCTGAAAACCACCTTCACATATCCAGGTGGAAACATTAAATTGTCCACACAGCTTCCATATCTATGCTTTGCAAGAATCCACTGAATTTCAAATTCATTGAAACTCCTGGTTTCCATCCTCATTGCCAAAATCTAGGAGAAGAAGTGGTACACCAAAGTAAGTACTTTCATGCTTTATTAGGCAGAAGAGAACAGGAGCACTGTGCAACAGGGTCACGGTATGGAGGGCTCCTCATATTTGATAACACCTCTCCGAGATTCCACATCCCATTCATCTCACTGATAACCCTCCTGCACCATGCTCTCACTGGCCACACATACTCTAAACATTTCCACTGTAATAATCTAATAGCAACAAAAAAATCCTGTTATGGGTCTCTTTACGTAGTGCCCATTTATAACACGTCAACAGCCAAATCAATCTCAGCAAATCCATAGTAACTACTCTTATCTGCAGTAAATTACCTAGAAACCTGCTGAAACCAAGTGAGATTTCGAGTGAAATACTTGGGAAAATGAGAATTATAGGTGGAATCTTGACCAAAATTACTGATTACCCCAGTAATTCCTCATTTATGAAGGATACCTCAGGGTTCACTGTGTACCTCTTCACTACCTTTGGTCCCAAGAAATAGTAATGCCCCCAGTATCAGATATCCCAAGGGGAAGGGCAGACAGAGTTGCCGGGCATTATAGCAGGGACCCCCTAATGAGGACCTGAGGGACCTATTTGGCCTTTTGCGATTGTATACCACATCAAATTGTGACAGATATCTGGCACCATATTGCAAATGCCATAGGTTCTGATGCACTTGTAATACTGTGGACATAATAACCGCCTCATTTATGGTGGAATAAAACCATTAATAAGGCTCTTAGGGGGTCATTACGACCCTGGTGGATGGCGGTAATTTGGGGAAAGGTACTGCCAACAGGCTGGCGGTACCATTTCCACAATTATGACATTGGCGGTTTGGCTCAAGCCAAATCGCCAATGTACCACTCCGTCCACCAGGGTGGTAACAGCCTCCGAGCTGGAGACTTTGGTCTCCAGCCAGGCGGCCGTCACAATCCCACCCTCATGATTATGACCCCACCTACCGCCATGGTTTTCGTGGCAAATCTACCACCCCGAAAACCATGGCTGTAGGCACTATCAGTGCAAGGGAATTCCTTCCCTGGCACTAATAGGGGTTTCCCACGCCCCCTCCCCAGAAGGGAGCCCTCCCCTTCTCTCTCCCGACCCATCGACATCCACACACCCACACGAGCACACATACACACATGCATACCCACATCCACCCACGCAGGCACACATACATACCCACACCCCACAACACACACTAACATACATTGTAGCACACAGGCATTCACAGCACACAACATACACGTACACTCACATTCATTCATTCACGCACGCATTCCATGTGACTCACACCCGCATGCACACATACAAAAACAGACACACACCCCCACACATAACACCCCCACACATGCACACAACACCCACCACCCCCCCTCTTATCAGAGAACTTGACTTACTTGGTTGAAGGGGGTCCTACGGCAGGAGACAGGACGTGGCGCTGCTGCCAGCAGCAGCGTCCGCCAGCAAAACACCGCCAGGCCATATCATGGCTCATGATACGGTAGGCAGTGTTTTGCTGGCGTGGCGCTGCTGCTGGTAGCAGCGCCACCTTACTGCCGTTCGCCGCCATGACCGTCGACGGAATACCGCCAGCCTTCTGGCGGTATTCCGTCAACGGTCATAATGAGGTTGGCGGCTGGTAGCCACTGCAACTGTATGTTGGCGGCCATCACCGTGGCCATAGGCGGCATTTACCGCCAATGTCATAATGAGGCCCTTAATCTTTAAAAAAGCTTTAAACAAGCTATTGTTTAAAATAATCGGCATTATCCTGTAGCACTTATGTGAAAATAATAGACTTTATGCTTTAAATTATGTTAAAAGTGAGTCATTGTGCATCAAAAGATGTGAGGGAGGGAGTGGGAAAATTTTACTTTATATCTGCACTGTATTTTATTCATCATTTATTGTAAGGATTGAAATGTGCATAATATGGATATTATGAGACAATGTGATGTTTCATTATCTTCTAAGCATCCTTGACCTAGGACCTCATGCACCTAAATTACTCTTAGACCTGCTTGGTGTCTTTCAATATCCTGATTACTCTCAGATCAGACAATTAATCCTCCCCCCTTAGATCATACTTTTGATGCTAGTTACATTGACCAGACCATTCATTCATGCCACTCTGATCAGATCATTAATTTTATCTACGCTGATCACATCATTAACTAATTTTCCATTTCATCAGACAATATGTTCTGGCCACTCTGAGAGAAGCATTGATCCTAGCATCTTTGATGGGATTATTGATCCTGCCTCTCTAATGGGACCACTGATACTATCTTACCTGATAGGACCACTGATCCTACCTTCCTTGATGGCATCATTGACCCTATCTTCCCCGATGAGACCACTGATCCTATCTTCCCTGATGGCATCATTGACCCTATCTTCACTGATGACACCACTGATCCTATCGTCCCTGATTGCCTCATTGATCTTATCCTCCCTTACGTGATCACTGACCCTATCCTCTTTGATGGGACCATTATTCCTTTGTTCCCTGATAGGAACATTGATCATATGTTGAGCATTGATCCTATCCTCCCTTATGGCACCATTGATCCTATCCTCTCTGATTGAACAATTATTCCTATCCTCCCTGATGGCATCATTGGTCCTATCTTCCCAGATGGGAGCAGTGATCCTATCCTCTTTGACAGGATCATTATTGCAATTTTTCCTGATGGGACCATTGGTCCTATCCTCACTGATGGGACTAATGATCCTATTCTTGCTCGCAGGACCAATGACCTAACCTTGCTGATGAGATAACATATCTCATTCTCTTTGCAAAGAGCATTGATCCTAACTACTTGATAAGAATAATTGACCTTAGTCACCAAGATGAGCTCTTTGATACTAGTAACCATGGCCAGACCACTGGTCCTAGCTAGGCCTTGGTGAGATTTAAGTTACTCCAGAGTATTTGGAGCAATTTCAGTAATTTGGTGTTACTTGTTTGATGCAGCATTACTCATAATTATGTCACTACACCTGTTTGCATAATTCTGAATAATTCAACACAAAAATCCGACTGCAGGAGGTGCAGCAAGTAGGATTGTTGTTGTTGTTTGCGTAATCTTTCTCCAAGATGTTTTCATCAATTGCATTGTCACTGGCAATGATTACAGCAGTGATACTCAAAGTAAAGCACGGGCGCATGTGCCCCACTAGTCAACAGCAGCACCGGACTGCTGGTTTCTTGACAGAGCGCTAACTTTGAGAAAGAAGTTATATACATAGACAAGCCTTTATTTAAAGGTCCATTGAAATCAAAGAAAGGAAGTAACTAGCTTATTCTGCACCGCTTAACTTTGAAAACACGTTTATTTTTAAAGACATCTTGCAGCAAAAGTGTAAAAATCGGACAATATCTCTGCAAAATTCAAAAAGTGTATTTCGTTAAGATGCAGTACGGTTTCATCTTAGTACATCGCCAATCAGTGCATTGAGAAGTGTTTTTAAAGCAATAGTTTTCAAAAATAAATTTTCAAACATTTATCTCCCCCCCCTCATTTACAACAATGTCAATAGTGAATTTTGATGCAAGTCAGTTGTTAAGTGCACTCTTTCGGCTGAATTTCTATGATAAATGAAGAAATTTATAGTTATTAAATCAAGAGAAAGTTTTGTACAATGCACATCCTGAAGTCATGGTTTTCAATGTCCTTTTCTATTTGATAATGAAAAAAAGAGGGAAAGTGAAATAAAACAATTGCCAAAGGTCGCACAATTTGGTAAAGTGGGGGAGTCAAGATTAATCCCAGGTTTTCTGATAGATGTATATGCTTTGCTTTCCCTACACCTACCTTACCGGTGCTGTCTCCCCTGGAACCCCCACTCTTGGCGTCCACCCTTCTGCAGTCAACGTGGCCCTCAGTCATATCACAGACATAACTTTTTGGCTCCTTGGAAAATGTTTGTGAGTGCCCATAGGTCAAAGCACATCTTGCCTGAAATGTTATTATGAATCCAGAAGAGACTGCAGTAAAGTTCTGGTGTGACACAGATGAAGAGAATGTAACAGACAGTCCTGGGATCATTGCTCTACCTACAGAGTTATGTATTACTGTAGCACTAGCATCACAACTTGACATTCTTCTATGAGGAGTGCTTAATTTGAGCCAGTGGTTGCCGGTGGGGCCCACTGGCACTCAATTTTTTAATTATATTTCGATATCAGACATTGACCGACAGCAAGAGAAAGGGGGAAAAACAAACACATGCAGAAAAAGGAAGAATAGAAAGACAGAAAAAATGTCTGAGTGAGAAAGCAGTAATCTGCAAGAATGAGCTATGAGGCAGGGTGAGTGGATTAAAGAGGCATGAGGTGGATTCAAGACTGTACATTCAGCAGGCTGACATTTAATAGCACTGAATGTGGGCTTCTGACCAGAGCTATGGACGCCGGCACTCATTCTTTTACAAATCAAGCACTGACTATAGCACAAACATACCCCAGCACTGTGTCATTTCTGGTGCAAAAACGACTGGAGCACTCCTCTGGTCCCCAAGCACCACACTCAGTAATTCCCACAGAAGCCACACAACAAAAATGCACGATACCAACCTTGCGCACATGCCCTGGCCTGCATCAAGATGGACATTTTACAAATGCAAACAAAATGCAGCACTGTGTTTCTTAAAAGTCCTCATTGCCTCAAAGATAGTAATCTCAATCCAGGGGTCTAGGATCTGAACCAGACGTTCATTCAACGTACTTGTTGAAGGGTTATTGCCATGTTCTAATCTCCTCCAACTATTATTTGGGTTCCACCCCCCCCCCCTTAGTCAGTCCTCTGCATGGCTTGATGAGAAGTATCCCTTTAGTAATTGATTACATGGATTGTGTAAGCCACTGAGAGTCACACAATCAGTTTGACAAAACACATTGTACAGTCTAAATCTGGCCAAGACTGTGATTCAGCAAGATAATGACTTGTGAATACGTTTTTCTTCTCTGATTTATTTCTTCCTGCATCCTCTGACCATCCATTTTTTTCAGTCCTGCAACTGTTAATAACTGTTGTCATCCGCTCCTCTTCAGCACTTCATACTCTTTTGTTAAGAAATTAATTTCCTGAATACGTCATATCCTCTGATTTTGATGCCGGGGCCATTATTTACTTTCCCCTAAGACGATGCCATTTATTTTGAACAACCTGATGTCAAGAGCTCCGATTCTTCTTCTATGTAATCCTCAGTAGCTCGACTTAGGAAACGTGGAAATATTTTAGTGTAATTTACGTCAAAACCTCTGTGGAATGCAGAGGCCCGAACCTGCAGACCTGCAACTGATAGCACCCCAGCCCTGGAGCACCTAGACCAGACTGTAGTATTATTCCACCAATTCAGCACAAAATGTGCCCCCCCTCAAACCTCCACCTCGAGGGGTCATGCTGCAGAGATCATGTGCGTATAGAGAATGCCATGGTTGACAGAGAAGAAACTTATGCTCCACATAGCGGTGGATGAGTATTATTACTCTCTGTGTGAACAGGAGAGCAGTTTCTTACTGAGGTTCTCCTGTTTGGTTTCTCCTGCACTTGGTGAATAGAATGAAACCAAGGAACATCTAAGCAGCTTCTTTCCTGCGCAAGCGACAACCTGACCTATGGCAGAGCGCGCAGTTCACTGTTCCACATTCAATCTTCCTTGCAAGTTAAGTTGTCCTTGCAAGTTCTGGTTTGTGGGGTGCTGTTTCCCCAGGGAGCGACGCACAGTTTTCTACATAAGACACCATGCACCGTTCTCTGTTTGAGTCTCAGCTGCACAAGGACCTGCTGCTACTGGTGGAACAAGAGCACCACAGCCCCTGCGGTGGCGGGAGGTCCCGAGCTCTTGGGGGCCCCATCCGGCACTGTGCATGGGCAGAGGGCCCCAGGCCTGAGAGTTCCTGACTTGGTCCGGAGCGTTGGGGGCCACTTCCATGTACTTTGCAGGGGGGCCCCCTTCAAGTTTCATGACGTCACTGCCTGCTGCACTCCAGTGGCATGGCGAGTCAACTGCATGTCCCACAGCACCATTTTGCTTTGCTCTTGGTGCATTCATATGACATTGCAAGGCAGGTGTCATCTTAATTTGAAGCAGATTTAAATGTGAACATCACGTCCTATCACACGCAGGTGCGCTGATAATATTTTGAATTTGGAATGGCCTCGTTTTTCAACAGAGGACCATTGACAGCTGAGTTTAATTTTTGTTGTGCCTCAGTGCGTGAATCCGCAGTGATACACACACCGCCGACCTAATACAATTTATAAATCCCCTCCCTTATTCTCTGCTAATTTTTTTAATTGGATTTACATTTCTTACGGCAATTTAAGACTGTTCCTTTGTGTGTGTGTATAGTATGGAAACACCATGAGCAAAGTCATTGTTCGAAATTATATATTGTAACAATTTTTTGACTCCTAGGGGCATATTTACAAGAATCTGACACATTAGCGTGTCTGATTTTTTGCACCTGCCTCAAATGCCCTAAGGATGCCATTGATACACTGTATTTACAATACAGAGCTCCATGGCTCAGGTTTTCACAGATGCATCAGAAATTCTGACGCATCTGTTGGTGCTAAAGTGACGGATTGCTGGGAGTTGGTCATAAAGCTGACGCAACTCCAGCAATGCGTCAGAACACAAGGTGACTCCCCTTTTAAAAGCCGTGCGTCAATCCCTACGCCTTGTCTGAGCTGGCATAGGAATTTTGACACAGTCAAGTCGCAGAGTGATGCAGTGAAAAGTTGTAGATTTCACTGTGTCAGTTCTACATGGCTTTTAATGTAGGAATGCCTACCCTGCACATATCATACCTGGTGCAGGTATAATGTGGCGCACGCCTCTACAAAGTGATGCATTGGGTTCAATGTGTCATTTTGAACATATGGAGCAGTGTGGAGCACTGATTGTGCAACCTCTGCATCAAAAAGTGATGCAGCAGCTGTGCAAGCTCCTTGTAAATATGGGCTCAGATTTTTAACAGTGTACTTCAGTGATACACTTACCTTGGAACTGTTTTTTTTCTTCACTCATTTATGTCATTTTCAAGAGTGCGTACCCCGCAGATCACAGTGATATGCACACCCTCCTGCTTTCCACATGGTTTTCACAAGCATTTGCTGCACCCCAATTACACCACCATGCAACAAAACATAACACCTCCTCCCTCATTTTCAACAAGCCCCATAAGTTCATTTACGGACAGGGAACAATTAAATGAGGGTTTCGAGCAGTGCTTAATTTGTAACTTAAAACGTGCCGGTGCCCAAAGCCCTCCTCTTAAACACACGGCGGCTGCAATTAAATGTGGAACACGGAATACTGAGGCAGCGTAATCCTGGAGCCATCTCGGGCCTCTTCAATCCATATAAAGCCACTCGCTGCCCCTTCAGCTCACTCTGGCAGTTTTCTACTTTCTCCCTTTGTGACGCTTTTTTGTTTTTCCCTTCCTCATCTTTCCGATATGTGTCTTTTGCTCGCAGCAAATGCTTTAGGCAGAAGAATAAGCCCCGGCCCGCAAAAATAAGTGCTGGTGCTCAGCACCAGAAACAACAAGCACAAATTAAGCACTGGTTTCGAGGCAGAGAGATGTTTTAACTCAGAAAAATACATTTTCAAAACATCACCATTGTTGGGCTTTTGAAGGTAACCAAACTAACTGTGTTAGATGAAGATGGCACAGTTGATAAATATTAACCAGCCCTTTGTTTAAGATTTAAAGGAAGGAGTGAAGTCTCAATGGAAAGGCATAAATTGTATAAGAGGTTTAAACTTCCTGGTGAAACAGTTGCAGGTTGTCTAGGAGCCTGAAGAATAGTAACTGTCTTGTGTGACTATAAACCATTTGAGGAGGAAATAATGGAAGGCCAATAAGTGCAAAAAAATAAGCAGAACCAGAAACTGTTCAACTGATCAATCTCTGAAAAAAGCAATAGAAATCACAAATTGTATTGAAAGTGCAGTGTCAATCGTGAATCAAATGATAGTGCTACATTAAATACAAGTATTAAACTTCCATTCAGCTACAATGTTTCAACACAAATTGGAAAAGAACCAGCTTGAGAGGAAAAATAAAATAATTGAATGCTACCATTGGGGACCGTGTTCCCGTGGTAATGCTCAGTTCTGTTCAGCTGGCGACTGGATATGTGCAAAACGCAAGACGAAGGAAAATTTTGCTAAAGTATGCAAATCGTCCAAGGTGCCTTTTAAAAATGTGAATAGCGTGAACATTTGCAAAACACATGAGGATGACGGCTCTCTCAGGAATGACAACATTGTGCAGCCTAGGGTCTCATTGATCTCCATCAAATGCCCATTTTGCAAATTAGACAACATGGGAGTACAAGCCACCATCGTTATCGACTCTGGTTCTCCATTCATGCTAATAGCAGAAAAGAACTGGCAATATCAGTTCAACAAAGCTCCTATAATTCAGTCCTTCTTACCTCCTATCTGTTATGGGGGAAAACAGTTGATGTGATTGGTGAATTTGATGTTGCTGGCACATTCAAGGATGAAGAAATATGTGGAATTGTGTATGTGGCAAAAGATGAACTCGGTTAATGGGGTTGGTTGGAGCAGAAAAACCTAGGGACAGTGCTGGGTATAGTGCTTGACCCAACATCCAGAACAAGTTTTGCTAAGGAATGATTGTTGAAAGATGCACCCAATGTATGAGTCTGTGTGACTTAAGACGTTCTCAAATGTTCTTCAAGACAAGATAGGAAGATTAAAGTGTTTAGTTCACAAAATACAACTACAAAAGGATGCCCAACCTATGACTCAAAGGGTTTGCAGAGCACTTTTAACGTTTAGGGAAGAACTAAAGGATACATTCAATTAAAGGAACAATGCAACCAAGGTGATATAGAACCAATTGGAAATGCTGAAAGGTTGGCTTCCATAGTGTTGGCTAACAAGGAGAATGAGTCTTTAAACATGTGTATGGATCTTTGGTATCTAAATTCTAAAATGTGGACGTGCCTTTGGGGTGGAACAGGAAGGTGGCATGAGGTGCATGTGGCTGGAATGAAAGGTGGAAAGCAGTGTGTGGAAAACATTTACGATGTGATGATTTGAACAAGAGAGCAGTTTCCTTTTGGGCTTTCTCCTGTTTGGTCTCACCTCGACTTGGTGAATAAATTTGCTTAAGGCAACATCTGAAGAGCATCTTCCTTTCACAGGCTCAACTGTGTCTCTCTATGCAACTGTGTCCCGTTTTCCGCTCCCCCACCACGTCTTTGTGGTGTTCCTGGCACATCCACTAAGTATGAGAACAGTTCATCACTGCTGCATCATAATTTCTTGAAATAGATCTCCTCGCGAGATGTAGATAACATCCCTCATATACCAGGGATGGTCTACCTAGGGCTGTTCCAGAGGGGACTGATGCCCTAAAAGCTTCTTCCGTAACGGATTCTCCTGTGGAAACAGATGTTCTCTAACTTGCATGGAGAACGCTCCACGCAAGCAAATGAGCACCCCCCACTTCGCCTATGTATACAGAGTGTATCACATCTGTTGGCACATTCAATTTTATAATAGTGGCTGTGCAATCCACTAAAAGGAAACATTAAAAGAGGGGTAATCTGGAAATATTTGTGCACTTTGTACACTTTGTATATATGTTTTTAATATCTGGGTAACATTTTAACTAACAATAATTGTGATCACAGTGTGATGTTCTCTACTAATACTGACACTAGTGTGCAACTTGGAATTATTTTTATGACATTGGCCACTCTAAGTTTTGCAATGTTTTTTTTGGCTATCTCAAGTGTTGTCTACAAATTACCAGCTGAGTGAGTTGATACTATGGCAAGAGGTATTTTATCTAAGCACAAACCTTGAGAAACAAATAATTTTTAGTTTTTTGATATTTTCCCAAAGGATGGATGTATAGTTTGACCAGTGTCAAGCAGGAGGCAAATAGTTGGCTGTCTTAGAAGCAAAAGGAGATCCATCTAGGATACAGGAAGTGCAATCACAGTAGAGTAGCTTACTCCCCTTATGTGGTTGCACCCTCACGTTGTGCCATGTCAGGCGTGGGTGGGTTTTCCAGACCAGTTTATTTTTAAATCTTCGCGTTCTGTGCCTTTAGTTGTGATTTTCCTGTTCTAACTAGTCCTGCCTTAGATGAGATGGCTAGAAGTTTCTGCATAAAAACATTTCCCTGCCCCATTGTGACCTTTAAAACTGTAGGTAAAAGATGAACTGTCACTTATCTTTACTGCATTTTTTTAAACAAAAGAATCTAAACATTCTTTCGGTCCCAAATACAGATATCCCAGTGTTGTTTTACTTCAGGAAGGAGAATGAATGTACCACTTTTCAAGTGTTGCAAAATTGTGTAAAACGCCAATTTTCAAACTCTGCTTTCTATCCAAAAGATAGAAAATCAGGCATGTGCAAGAAATTAGAACGTTGACTAAAATCTGCTTACTATAGATAAAAAAGAATAAAAGAAATTCTTACTCTGCAGTCGTATATGAAGTTCAGCTTATACTATTCAAGATGGCCGCTGCATTAATATCAAATCTTATTTTATCTTTGGCATTATATCCATGTTTATGGTCAAGGAAAGCACTGGGCGTTTAGCTGTGGGTTTTACTGTCAGATTCTCTGATCAGATGTTTTCTGTCTGGGGTGTTTTATAAGTGATGGAGAACGGAGCCTTACACAGAAAGGCAGGTGCTTCTAAGCACCCTGGGTCTTTGGTTTATTTTTAATGCATTGTGCAGTAATTGAGTGGCTCTGCTTTCGCCCATTTGTGGCTCTTGCTGAAGGCTGCAGATTATGGGTTTTAATAATTTATTGCACGTATCTCCATTATGGCGTACTTTGTGGGTGGTACAGTCATGTTAGGCTACAAGAGAAGCCGAGAAGGGAGGCACAGTCGAGGGAGGGGAAGATAAAAAATGCAATAAATGAAATGCTTGCTTATGCTAATGCTAAACAGATCCGCGACATATGTGGCAAGAATATGTTCGTAGCATCTTAGAATGTGTTTGCCACATGCGCAGCATGTCCGACACTGACACGCATATAAACATGTCGCCTTGTATTAAAGCAGGGGCTTAAACATCCATATGTGCTTTCAGTGGCTAACCATGATATATGCCCCTGGAGAACGACAATGGTTAATTACAGTTTGCATATAACTTTTGAAGCTCTGAACGTAAATAATACCTATAAAGTGGAACGCAAAAAGAGGCAGTGAGTAGATGAAAGTATTAAACCATAAACCCCAGATTACTCCTACGTTCTCCAAAATAACGGTGTAAACCCACAGCAAGTGTTTCATTTAAAGCCTGCCATGCGTGATCAAGCGTCAAACTCCGTTTAAGTACAAAGGAAGGCTCTTTGTAGCAGGCTGTAACAAAGGCCCCCGCGTCCCCGAAGGTGCGAGGGGGCCCTAGCACAGTACCGTGGCCTGAGAGCTCCCGAGTGAGTTTGGAGTCCATGTGCTTTGCATGGGGGCCCCTCAAGTTTCCTTACGCAAATGCTCAGCAGGTATATTCTTCTGCAGCAACGCGCCCCCCTCAGGCTAGAATACCAGCTAGAAATAGCTTCCCATGCAGGGAAGGTGAGCTGTCACCCAGAGTGACGGATCACTCTGGTATATTGAAAATGTCAGCTGCTGGAACGTGGCCTACTTGGAGCTTCGGTTACGTCAGTGGCAGCCACGCGCGCGGATCAGCAAGGGCCCTCTCGCAGCACAAAGCATCATGGGAAGGTTTGTAATAGTTTCCTTAATGGCCTGGCTCACAGACCAGGGCCCATCTACTGTACACGAGGCTGTGACTAATAGCGCCCCGCTCAGCTATCTGTCATTGTGTGGGGCTGTAATGCCCATTACCACTTCAACAAGTCGGTGTAAGTTAGGGGAGGCAGACAGCTGTGGAGGGCGAGGTGACGTGTAAGCCACAGAGCTCAAATTTCTTTGCAGCAGGCTTTCATTGCCTTTCTGTCTTCAGTGAACATGAATATACGTGGCGGATTAAGCGCATCGTACCAGTGACTGATTTGCACCAGACAGTCAGTATAGATTCTGGTGCAAAACTGCCAGGTCACCAGTACAAAACTGCTGTCAGGGGTGCACTGTTAGGTCTGGTGCCTCTGTGAACAATTCCACACCAGGAATCATACTCACAGATTCGGATCCCAGATGGGCCCTCTCAGACTTTCATCTTTCTGGGAATGATAACATGAATACCATTGAGCTGGCAGACAATAAATGTTGGTTATTCTGCCCCGAGTCAAATATAGGCCCAGATTTCAGAGGGGCTAGCGCCTCCTTGCGCCACCTTAGCTCAATTTTTGTCTATGCTAATGTGTCCTAACGAGACCAAAAATCACCAAGCCAGATTTAAAAAATGGCGCAATGCATGCATTCCACCACTTTGTAACCCCTTATGCCGCATTATGCCTGCACCAGGTATAATGTATGAAAGTTCGGCATTACCCCATTGAGGGGCCGAAAAAATGGTGCAAAGGTATCTAAAAGAGTTATTTGCGCCATTTTTTGTGACATTTTTAATGCCGACTCAGAGCAGGCGTTACAAGGGGGCACACCATTATTTAGAATGGGCCCCTATGTACTGTTCAGGGTTAGCGCCAACATTTTGGCGCTAACCCTGAACAGTACATCAATAGTGTAAAAAAAAATTGACACCAATCCCCCCTAACCTGTGCCATGGTGCGGCGTAGTTTAAATACGGCGCACACATGGTGGCGGAAAGGAGGGACCTGGGGCGCAAGAAAAGTGGTGCTGGATTGAGTGCTGTGTCACTTTTCTTAAATCTGCCCCATAGGCTTTACAAATATTTATGTAAACCTGCTGCTGCTGACTGATTGATTCACCTTTGCTATTGGATCATATACACCATTTACTTTGAATGCTAGTTTAAACTTCAGAATTTTAAGTTTGAAAAAACGAATCTTCAAAGCAAAAGTCAGAAACATGTAGTTCAAAAACGAATGCAGTTTTAAGATGGTAGATGAATTACAAATGGAAAGAGTGAACGTTTTTACTGCTTTCAAATGATAACACCAGTATTGGACATTCTGTTCTGAATGAATCCAACAACAATTTATGATTAAATGCCTTTATTGTCTGGAGCCAGAGGACAGCATGTCCACACCGGCCGCTTTCACCGTTGTTCTACCTCAGTGTTCCACAACACACATAGCAACAATGGAACATACATTTAATTGTAAGCACAACCTAGTCCTTCCGGGCAGTCTGGCACTGCCGAAAGCAGAAGCTTAAAACGACCAGTGTGTGGGCTAGTTTTTTGAGTCCTGTGGGCCATCACTGTGCCAAACGTTCAGCCCACACACTGGCCCATTCAAGCTGGCCCATCTCCCAGTGATAAACTGCCAGACTGCCTGAAAGACCGTTCCAAGACTGGATAACACCCCATATCCGTCACCAACCCTAATACTAAACCTAGCATAGAGCCCAGCCATAAGAATCACACTCACCGTATGTCACCACTTAACCTCGTCCCACATGCAAACTCTTTATTTATCCCTTATTAAAACCCTGCACAAGAATCTAAGCCCTAACTTTACCCTTTCTTAACCTAAAACTAAATTTTAAAATGCAAATGGCTTTCTCAGACATCATTTTTCAGAAATGTTGCTTTCAAACTAAAAGTCTTCCAAATTTTATGTTTCAAACTTTCTAACTACTTGATCCAACTTTCTTGACATGGTATTTAGTCTTGTTAGTGTATCCTTCTGATACCCCGACACTATATAGCATATTTTGTTATATGGCAGTTGTCTAGATTTGGAGAAGAAACAATAAATGCAGTTAGTGGCCAAGAATGTATAACAGTTCACTAAAATGCACTTTACCCTACAATTGACAGATTTTATATGAGCAGCACCTTTCCAGAATCTTTAATATAAAACAGATTCATTTTCCTTCAATTTAGCTTAAAGTCCTTTGTCAACTGGCTTGTTACAGGATTCTTTCAAATACAATTCTCAATGAGAGCGGGCCTCTATTCAAGTGACTTGTGAAATAATATTTAGGGGTGCAAATGTGAATTACACCCGTATAATTAGACAAAATTAGTTACTGTGCACTTGAAGCCAGAGCAAAATTACTAACTGCAAAATTGCTTGCAAGAATTTATAGAGAACAAATATTGCTTTAATTGATGTTAATTGATATTTTATCCCACAAAAGCCATTCTCATGATTTATATATCTAAAATAAAAAACAACACACACGTTCCCAAGCAGACAAACAAGAATTGCAGCAAGCTCATAGACAACGCACCATCCCTATTAATACCCAATAGTGAGAAAATACAAATGGAAACAACAAAACTGCTAATAAGTTACAGAGAGCGTGCAACTTCACCTAGGTTCCTGCTGCAAAAAGGAACAAAACAGGGCTGGGAAAGCCCCACTAGAACATGCTCTAAGAGGCGGTGCACTGCATTATGTAGAAGTAAATATATAATATAAGAAAAAGAAAAAGAAAGAGTCCGATGTTCTAGCCCTGCAGCTGAACAGTCCTTGTTTTTAATATTTCATTACAAGTCCGAAGTGTTGATTCCACACAATTCCGTAGATGAAATGAGTTAGAACAAAGGGTAATCCATGGACAAATTCAATAATACTCAGGATGAACAGCCAACGCGTTTTGCCCAATAGAAGGGCTTCTTCAGGGCTGTAATGTAACCAGAAACACAAGTGTATACTATACTTTTCATTGCACAGAAAAGGGGGGTTGATTGTGTGAATAATTGTAACGTTACAAATTATATAAGTGAATCAAAAGAGAAAGTACTGTGTACCAACACATTAACAGAAGTTATAGGCCCATGCAAGGCATGCTCCATACCATGCAAGAAGAAAAATATTTTGTGAGGGATAAGTAAAAATGGACTAAACGATGAGTAAATAGAAATAGAATCGGAATGTATTGTGTAGGAGTATATACATAAGGTGTAAATATATATTCAATGAAAAGTGAAATCCCGAGAGAGGGGGGGGGCATCCAAGTGTCAAATTAAGTAAATAGAGCAAACTACTAAAACATACCATCAATGGTATCCAGTCCGTAATAGTTGTAAGGAGTATAATGATAAGTCAGTAACCTGAAGAAACGAAACCAAGGGAGGAAAGGATAAATAAAGAAAAAAGGGTGGAAATTTCATGTAAAAAAGGGGGTCATTGAAGTAACATATTGAGTCAGCTCTTGAGAGTGACAAGAGCTAAGTGCTTACATTAACTAAGTAAAATGAGTTATACGGCAATGAGTTAAGGACAAATATATCCGTCCAAGAATCGCTCAAATTCTAAGAAAATACGGAAAAACCCACATACCCTGACTCATCAGACCCTGAAGATAATAACGTGTTGGGGCAGGTAGAAGTCAAATTGCCATGTCATATTTGCCCAAGGGGGGCAGATATGGTCTAAATACAATTTGCCCCTCCAGGGGAGCGACCCTTGCCCAAGGGGTCGCTCCCCATCTCTAAAAAAATAAAAATAAAATTGCCCTGGCGCCTAGAGGTTTCTGCCCCCCTGGGGGCAGATCGGCCTAATAACAATAGGCCGATCTGCCCCCAGGGGGGGCAGAAATGGCCTAAAATAAATTTGCCCCCCTCACCCCCCCGGGGAGCGGTCCTTGCCTACGGGGTCGCTCCCCTTGCGTGACGGCGCAAAAAAAAAGATCCCTTGTGCTTAGTGGTTTCTGCCCCCCTTGGGGGCAGATTGACCTAAAATCGGCCGATCTGCCCCCAAAGCGGGCAGAAATGGCCTAAATACAATTTGCCCCTCCAGGGGAGCAACCCTTGCCTAAGGGGACGCTCCCCATCTGTAAAACAACAACAAAAATCCCCGGTGCCTAGTGGTTTCTGCCACCCTGGGGGGCAGAAATGACCTAAAATAAATTTGCCCCCCAGGGGAACGACCCTTGCCTAAAGGGTCGCTCCACTTACGTGAAACACGAACAAAAAAAAAAACTCCCTGGTGTCTAGTGGTTTCTGCCCCCCTGGGGGCAGATTGGCTTCATAAAAATAGGCCAATCTGCCCCCAAAGGGGGCAGAAATGGCCTAAATATAATTTGCCCACTAGGGGAGCGACCCTTGCCTAAGGGGTCGCTCCCCACCTCAAAAACAAAAAACTCAACAAAAACAAAACCCCCAATTTTTTTTTACTTGGTGCCTAGAGGTGCCCCCCCCGGGAGCAGATCGGCCTAATAATAGGCCGATGGGCAGAAAAGGCCTTAAAAAAAAATGCCCCCCCCCCCGGGAGCGACCCTTGCCCAAGGGGTCGCTCCCTTTATGTCAATTTCATTTATTTTTTTTAAATCCCTGGTGTCTAGTGGGCGTTTGGCTGCCAAAACGCAGAGAGAGACTTCAAAGGGAAGGAAATAACTTTCCTTCCCTTTGAAGCCTCTCTCGGCCTCCCCCACGTGATCGGAAGAGAAATGCAAAGCTGAGCTTCCAGCGCGATGGGGGAGGCTCTGTGACAATCAGCGCGTGCTCGCGCGCTGATGTCACAGTGGGGGTGGGGGGGGTCGGGGGTGGAAAGGGAAGGGCTTCCCCTTCCATCCCTGCCTTGGGGGGGTGGGGTGGAAGGGAACCCCACAGAGGGAGCGCTAGCGCTCCCTCTGGGCTGTGTGCCCAGGCCGTAATGGTTACGTCCTGGGCACAGCAGCACTGTGCCGCAGGACGTAACCATTACGTCCGCAGCACAGAAGGGGTTAACAGGCTCTCAGTATTTTAACTACTGATAAACAAAGCCTCAGCTGTTGAAAGCCATGGGCTAAGACAAAACAAAAATACATAAATTTGTTCAGCATCGAGTCACACAAACGTCACTGCAACTAATAATGAAAACTGAGAAGACATTTTGAAAATTATCTTTAAATACTTGTTTTCAGAGAAAAAGTATTAAATCTAATTGAAGGGGCTAAATGGTAGGCTAGCCTTCCAACCATCTTTCCAGCAAACTTTAAGAAAGTAGGAAAGTAAAACTCAGAATTGTTTTGTATTGCAGTGTTTCTGAAAATTAAAACATAAATGCTGTTCTAGATAACTAGTAAAGCAAGCAAACATTTGCTGCAAACAGAAATCTATTCATCATTTGAAGTTCACTGTTATGATATGTAGTTCTAATTCTGCTATCTTACAGAATAGATGGTCTGCTACCAAGGCCAAAAGAAAGTAGTGATCTGTTTATCACCTCTTCTCATTTGCATTTTCAATATAACTTCCTAATACTTCATTTTCACACATATATACTTGCATATTGAATTATAATAACTTTTGAAAATGAGGCTATCTGAATCTCTATGGCTTGTGGCATGTTAAGCCATTGGCCCCAACCAGCTCATGTAGTCTAAGCTTTTTAAATGATCAACAAATGAGAAAATTGATGTATTTGTCCAAAAGCATATTTTTTATTCCCGAAGACTGCGGCTTACTTTGCATTGTGTTATGTCATCTTCTTTTTGCATATATGTTTTTTATACTTTTCCACAGAAACAATAACATATTAAAAGCTTTCATTCATGCCCTACAGAACATTTGCATACTACATAGTTATTGTGGCAGAATACCTACAATGACAGTGCAAGATCATTTGTATGCCTTCCTACCTGTTGCTGATATTTCTTACATCAAAGTAAAAATGCCCCGCATTTTTTGCTCAGCATTAGAGGGGAGATGTTTTTCAAACTCACCACAATTTGAATATTACATATACACCCCTTATTTCTCTACTATACCCCGCAGTGGAATCCTTCATTACTAAAACGCTAATATAAGGTCATTCTTACAGATAGCTCTGATGGAAGCTACAGACCAGTTCTACATCATTAAGTCCTTTGAAGATGCTTGTTTTTCTGAAGCACACCCACCAATTTTATTTTGTATTATGTAGCAGATGGTGCTTGTTTATCTTTGAACATCCTAATAAACATAACTTGCAACAAAACTCACCATCCTTTGAAAAGAGAGATACGTGTTTCCTTCTATTACTTGGGGTAATGTGAGGTACATTACTTTCAAAGATTTTCTCATAGCCATGTAATGGTTGAAGGACATTATTCTCCAATTTAGAAGGGATGTGATTTCATAGGTAGTCAGTATATGCCACTGTTGCAGCTGGTATGAAGGCAATCTTCTCCACCCTTACGTGACATATCAAGTCAAATATGAGTTTCTTCTAAAATTTGCATTTCATCAAGAAAAACAATTAATGCCTTTCTCCTGGGGGATCATCACACAAAGGCCCTCATTACGATAGTGGCGGTCTTACGACCACTACAATCGCGGTCCAACTGCCACATAACAACCCTGCCAGTCTGACTGCCAGCTCCGCCAGGATCTTTGATCCCAGCGGTCTTGCAGGGATCCTAATCCACTAGGGCAGCGCTGCAAGCAACGCTGCAAGCAACGCTGCCCTGTGGGTAACAACCTCGTTCTCCGCCAGCCTTTTCATGGCTGTAACACTGCCATGAAAAGGCTGGCAGAGAGCAGGTGCGGGGGCCACAGGGGGGCAGGGTCTCCCTGTCCAGCACCCTCGCAATGTTGAACATTGCGAGGGTACTGGTGCACCCTGCTGGCTACAGCATTGCAGCCGGCTCGGTTACACTAGGCTAGCAGAAACTTAGGTTTACGCCTGCGGACCTAGCGTTAAACTCTTAATGACTCCAGCAGGGAGGACGCCGCGTAGGCAGTGGCACCCTGTCGGGAGTGTGGTGGATGGAGTTTTCCGGCCGCCAAACTCTTAATGTGGCCCAAAGTACAAGTCCTTCTGCATCAAAGGTGCAGATCGTTATACAAACAATCAATTCAAAACAATAGAAACATTATCAGTTCAAACTTTGGTGCTACAGAGGCAAATCCTAAACTAACCAATAGGAATAAAACCTTTTAAACAACCTTTGTCTTTATCGGAAACAGCCTTTAGCACAACAGCCGGACCACACGCCGCAGTTACAATGTTACAACAAATGCGACTTTACCACGCATTCCTTTACTACGCATGTCATTACAATGATAAGCCTTAGGAAAATCTGTGTTGGACTTTAAAGTCCAACACTTTCCCTAATGTAGTGCAGTCTGAAGTTGTAATAGTAAAGTATACAGCTCCAAAGTCCAGCGCTTTCCATAAGGCATGTTGTTGAACGGATATGCATGGTAAAGGAATGCGTGGTTAAGATGCAAACATTGTTAAAAATGTGGAATAATTGCATGCATGATAAAGACATGCATTGCTATGACATACAACCATGTACACTGAGGAATACATAGTGTATTTAGTTAAACAATTTAAAGACATTGGGTCGTATTCACAAGTGTTTGTGTCTTTAGTTCTGGCTTCTATGTGCAAATAACTTTTTGTAAGATCATAAAACCAATTTGCACCACATGTAATTTGCAAACGTCATTTTGCACTTGTAAAGGGATGTACTCACAAGTGACTTACTCACGTCCATGTGGGTAAAACCCCTCTTGGAAGAGGGGAGTGAGAGAATGCCATTGATGTTTGTGAGTTCCTTTGTTGGTATTCACAAACCATTTCCAACTATTTTCCACAGTGAAAGCATTTAGAGATTTAACGGCAAGAGAAAATTATTTTCCAATTTGGGAAGGAAGGAGTTTCTTCAGAACAAAAACTATTTGCATTCCCGTTGTGTGTGGGGGGGAGTGAAATGCAATGTTGTCCATGTAATTTTTGGGAATTTTGTCTTATGCTAGTTATATGAAATTCTCAACATTTCTCCATTATGCTACTACACATAATCACACGCCATCTGTGGGAAAATTTAAATTTACCATTACCACACAGAAGCAACAGAACCCAAAAGGCTGTTGCTTGTTTTTCTTTTTTACACTATTTGCAGCACAAAATGTTCCTCACATCTAAAATTGACATCAGTAAACATTTCATGCTAAAGTGTATTGCAAAATGATGGATTGAATCTTGCATACTTACGCATAATTTTGGTAAAATTTCACATAATTACTGAAAAGCAAATTATGTGAATGTTGCACATCGCTAATAAAAATGCCATTTCTTAACAAACCTCATGAAGTTTAATGGAAAACTTTGCAACTTTGAAATGGTTGAAACATTTTGAATTGCTCTACTAATAGAAGCACTCTGTTGAAAGGCAAAGGTACAAAGAAGATTGAAAAAATACTGATATGAGTAGAAAAACTTTACAAAAGTAAATATTTGAATCTGTGATTTAATAAGGCAAGGTCATTCTAGAGTGAACAACTTTACAGCGAACTTTATCTAACATTCCAGAGAAGAATTTACTTGAGCAATGAAACTTTACAAACTTTATGAAGGGCAGAAATAGGGATACTATCAAGACATCACTGGCAAAAAGACTGCATGCCACTAGACATGTTGTCTCTACAAGTTAGTTATCCAAAAGGCAGAAAGTCTTCTTGTGAATTCATCCATCCTTACATCATTTATCAACAAACAATTGAAGGTTTCCCAAAAATGTATTTTAATTGTGACCCGTGATACCAATGTTACAATGGATTCTGCAGAATTATCCCAGGCAGTCCTCACACACAGTATCGGGGGAGTGCTCCAGAAAACAAATATTTATTACATTATTAGTTATTTCTTATATTACAGTTGCAACACATATATCACTTACGTTGACTAAAATAGGTTTAGAAAGGCCATTCATTATTGATTTGGTATAAACAATTCACATTTATCTTGTTAATCCATGAAGAGATGGTTTCAAATGAATGTAATTATTCAAGTATAAAAATATATTAAACTTATGCTTTACATAGTGCATTTTTTGAATATGCATGTTTTGAATATTTTCTGCATTTTAATTAGAATTTAGTTTTGATGATCTCAGTATAATGTCCATGTCTGCATTGATTATCTTTGTGTCAGAGTTGGTGAATTCAATTACTTAAACCAATAGGGTGTTCTATTTTGCCTTATTAGACAATTTCATAATATATGGCAATGGACTTAAGCTTAAAAACTGGGGAAGGACTACAAGAATAGCCACTGCCAATTAATGGGTCTAATCATTCTTCAACAAATTAATATTAAATAATACTCTCAACTTTCAAAATAATGCTATCATGTATAGAATGCACCACAAAGATAGTAGAGTACACAACCAATTAATAGGTATGGCAACAGATGTAAATCTTCATCCATATTCAATCCATTAGTGCCCTTGGTGGGGAAACGTGTTGTTAGATGTTCTTCTATGTTTCACACTTCAACGTGACTTCTCCTCTAGTTGCAAAACAATTTGCTGCAAGCCTAGAAAAAGGAAATCAGACTTTTTAAAGAATTTGTCAATGATTATATAGGTATTTGGCTATTCAGTTGGCTAGGTTATTAAACATTCTTGTTTCATGCTATTTAATCAATTGCTTTACAAAAGACATAAAAGTCACAAAGTACTGTTTCCTTATACATTAATAAACCTACCTTTTAAATTAAACATATGTTGTTTCTTCTAATGCTGTTCATGTAAACAGAATCAAGCATTGTAATCTTGCCATAGTCTTTGCTAAGAAAACTCTACAATTTGGTTATCACTAGATCGATCCATTAGTTTGACTTACACATTTGCCAATAATGTTCATTATACAATCGTAGATTTGCATTAGGCAGTGTTTGGCAAAATAATGTTTTGCCCTGAGAAAAATTTAAATACGTGCCTTTAGTCTTCCTTCACTTTTTCATGTAAATAATTGTCTACTAGAAAAGGAGATCCACTCTGCTGAAATTCTGTGAACAAAATTATTTTACATTTTAAAAGTTGGGTGGACGTTGAAGTAGAATATAATATTTGATTTATTTTTCTCTCTTTTCCAGAGTTCATTGATTCTGTAAGGAATTAAATATTTTCTAAAATGAAATGTTCTATTGTTGCTATTAACCCTTTATTCTCTTATTACAGATGCTCGGAATAATCTGTAGAATATTTTCCTTACAACTTTTCTTTCTTTTGAACAATCAATATGCCTGTCTGTTTTTTCATTCTGATGATTCACACAAATATATTTGGATTAGAGCCATAGTTACTGACCTATACGGTCTTTATTCAGAGCTTTCACCTACATATATTAGTGTGTGCTTACAAACTGACAAGGTCTTCCAGTTAAGAGCGAGGCACATGTTGAATGAGGATATCACTTTAGAATAAGTTAGTTACTCCCGGGAAAGGTACAGTTGAGGATGCTAAACTCTATAAAACATTTGCAGATATACTTACTTACACCTATTATTCAGCACTTTATTTCTGACAGAGACCTTTCCCATGGTATACTGCCTACATGGAATCCAATGAACAATGCTCGATTTTCTTTAAAAAAGTGATCATTCCAGCCCTCATTATGATTTTGGTGGTCTCATTGCAAGACCGCCAAGGACATGGGTGCCAGAAGACCACCATATCACGGGTACTGCTGGATTTATGTGCAATGATACGACGTGGCGGTGTCCTGAAGGTGGGGCGCTGCCGGAGGTGGAAGTGCCCATTCCCGTTCTCTGCCCGATGACTTGTCCAACAGGGGAGGGGGGTGGGAGGGTGGGGGGTGTTGTGTGTGCGTGTGTGAGTGGGTGTTGTCTGCATGTGTGCATGAATGTGTGTATGCATGGCTGAATGCGTGTATGAATGTAGAAGTGAGTGCATGTATGAATGTAAGTGTGTATGAGTGTGTGTATGCGTGTGTGTATGCAAGTATGAGTGTTGTGGTGTATACGATTATGAGTGTTGTGGTGAATGCATGTATGAGTGTTGTGGTGTATGCGTGTATGAGTGTTAAGGTGAATGCGAGTATGGATGCATGTGAGTGAATGGATGTATGTCAGTGTTGGTGAATGAGTGTATGCGGGGTGCGTGTGTCTGTGTGCTTGGGCATGTCTGCTGGGAGGGGAGCGCTGTACCTGGAAGGGGGGAATCTACCTGGAGGTGGGAGAGCTGGCAGGTGGGGGGAGGGAGTTCGGGGGAGTATTGTGCTTGCTGGGGGTTGGGGGGGATTCATCTGCCGGTGACAGAGAAGAAATTCCCTGTCACCAGTAGCCTTTCCGCCAGAGTTTTCGTGGCAGTGTTACCGCCATGGAAACCCTGGTGGAAAGGCGGCTCCTAATACCGCCGGCAGTCTTCTGTGGACCACCGGGTGGGAGATGCTCATCTCTGGCCCAGCGGGTCCAACCGCCTTGGTGGTTTGAACGGAGATGTGGCGGGTTGGCCTCTGCCAACCCGCCATGCTCATGTTGTGGCGGTCAGTAGTGAGGGCCTATATCTTGAATTAGTGCTGGTGCCAAAATACATGCCACAGTGCTGGCTACCCACCTTGTTTCAATTATTGATACAATTGTTTGCTCTCAGCAACATGGGTTGATACCCAGTAGAAATGCCACCTAAATACAGCCTAGCTCTATCTTTGATGTCGCTAATACATTATGTCAGCTAGCCATTATTGTCTTCCTAGACATGGAAAAAGCATTCAACACTATGGGGGTGATTCTGACCGTGGCGGACGGCGGTCGCCGCCCGCCAAGCGGTTCCCGCCGAAAGACGGCTCCACGGTCAAAAGACCGCGGCGGTCATTCTGGCTTTCCCACTGGGCTGGCGGGCGACCGCCGAAAGTCCGCCCGCCAGCCCAGCGGGAAACACCCTTCCCACGAGGAAGCCGGCTCAGAATGGAGCCGGCGGAGTGGGAAGGTGCGACGGGTGCAGTTGCACCCGTCGCGAATTTCAGTGTCTGCAAAGCAGACACTGAAATTCTTCGTGGGGCCCTCTTACAGGGGCCCCTGCAGTGCCCATGCCACTGGCATGGGCACTGCAGGGGCCCCCAGGGGCCCCACGACACCCCATACCGCCATCCTGTTCCTGGCGGGTGAACCGGATGGCGGTATGGGCTGTCAGAATCCCCATGGCGGCGCAGCAAGATTCCCATGGGCAGCGGAAAGTCGGCGGTACACCGCCGGCTTTCCGCTTCTGGCCGCGGCTGTACCGCCGCGGTCAGAATGCCCGGCGGAGCACCGCCAGCCTGTTGGCAGTGCTACCGCCAACCTCCGCCATGGCGGTAATTACCGCCAGGGTCAGAATGACCCCCTATATCATGGTTTTATCTCTCAGCGAAAATGAGAGATCTCAGAATGGGGGAAATATTCTTGAAGCAAGTCCAGATTCAGTGTCAGGCTTCTACAGCTCGAGTGTGTCTAGCTGGTCAAACATCAGAGACATTCATGATCCCCCAGGGTGCCCCTCTGGGGTGCCACATAGCTCATTTATTATTTACTGTTTATTTAGAGCCATATTTTCAACATATAACCATTGTATTCAATGGGGGTAAGCTAGCTGCCTAAGCAGATGATGCACCTTCGTATTCCACAGATGCAATAGGTACCATGAATTGAGGTAATTTGGATGCAAATCAGTTTGGTAAAATTTCCATATAGAAGCTGGATATACACAAAACACATATAGGGCCTGATTACAACTTTGGCGAAGGGGGTTAATCCGTCCCAAATGTGATGGATATCCCACCCACCGTATTACGAGTTCCATAGGACATAATGGACTAAGGGCCACATGTAGGAAACTCCGAGATTGCGACACAGAAATTGCGAGTCTGCCCGACTCGCAATTTCCGAGTCACAATCTCGGATGCAGAACGGTGTCTCAGACACTGTCTGCGACTCGCTATGGGGTCGCAAAGACCCACCTGTAGGAGGCTGGATTGGCTTGTAGTGAGTACCAAGGGGTACTTACACCTTGCACCAGGCCCAGGTATCCCTTATTAGTGTATAGGGTGTCTAGCAGCTTAGGCTGATAGATAATGGTAGCTTAGCAGAGCAGCTTAGGCTGAACTAGGAGACGAGTGAAGCTCCTACAGTACCACTAGTGTCATATGCACAATATCATAAGAAAACACAATACACAGATATACTAAAAATAAAGGTACTTTATTTTTATGACAATATGCCAAAAGTATCTCAGTGAGTACCCTCAGTATGAGGATAGCAAATATATACAAGATATATGTACACAATACCAAAAATATGCAGTATAGTATTAGAAAACAGTGCAAACAATGTATAGTTACAATACGATGCAATGGGGACACATAGGGATAGGGGCAACACAAACCATATACTCCAAAAGTGGAATGCGAACCACGAATGGACCCCAAACCTATGTGACCTTGTAGAGGGTCACTGGGACTGTAAGAAAACAGTGAGGGTTAGAAAAATAGCCCACCCCAAGACCCTGAAAAGTGAGTGCAAAGTGCACTAAAGTTCCCCAAAGAGCACAGAAGTCGTGATAGGGGAATTCTGCAGGAAAGACCAAAACCAGCATTGCAACAACGATGGATTTCCAGACGAGGGTACCTGTGGAACAAGGGGACCAAGTCCAAAAGCCACGACCAAGTCGAGAGTGGGCAGATGCCCAGGAAATGCCAGCTGTGGGTGCAAAGAAGCTGCTACTAGGAAGTAGAAGCTGAGGATTCTGCAGGAACGACAAGGGCTAGAAACTTCCCCTTTGGAGGATAGATGTCCCACGCCGTGGAGAGTCGTGCAGAAGTGTTTTCCTGAAGAAAGACTGCAAACAAGCCTTGCTAGCGGCAAGTCGTGCGGTTTGGGTTTTTGGATGCTGCTGTAACCCAGGAGGGACCAGGATGTCGCCAATTGCGTCAGGGAACAGAAGGGGCGCCCAGCAAGACAAGGAGCCCTCTCACAAGCAGGCAGCACCCGCAGAAGTGCTGGAACAGGCACTACAAAGAGGAGTGAAACGGTGCTCACCCGAAGTTGCACAAAGGAGTCCCACGCCGCCGGAGGACAACTCAGGAGGTCGTGCAATGCAGGTTAGAGTGCCGTGGACCCAGGCTTGGCTGTGCACAAAGGATTTCTGCCGGAAGTGCACAGAGGCCGGAGTAGCTGCAAAAGTCGCGGTTCCCAGCAATGCAGTCTGGCGTGGGGAGGCAAGGACTTACCTCCACCAAACTTGGACTGAAGAGTCACTGGACTGTGGGAGTCACTTGGACAGAGTTGCTGGATTCAAGGGACCTCGCTCGTCGTGCTGAGAGGAGACCCAGGGGACCGGTGATGCAGTTCTTTGGTGCCTGCGGTAGCAGGGGGAAGATTCCGTCGACCCACTGGAGATTTCTTCGGAGCTTCTAGTGCAGAGAGGAGGCAGACTACCCCCACAGCATGCACCACCAGGAAAGCAGTCGAGAAGGCGGCAGGATCAGCGTTACAGAGTTGCAGTAGTCGTCTTCGCTACTTTGTTGCAGTTTTGCAGGCTTCCAGCGCGGTCAGCAGTCGATTCCTTGGCAGAAGGTGAAGAGAGAGATGCAGAGGAACTCTGATGAGCTCTTGCATTCGTTATCTAAGGAAATCCCCAAAGCAGAGACCCTAAATAGCCAGAAAAGAGGGTTTGGCTACTTAGGAGAGAAGATAGGCTAGCAACACCTGAAGGAGCCTATCAGAAAGAGTCTCTGACTTCACCTGCTGGCCCTGGCCACTCAGAGCAGTCCAGTGTGCCAGCAGCACCTCTGTTTCCAAGATGGCAGAGGTCTGGAGCACACTGGAGGAGCTCTGGGCACCTCCCAGGGGAGGTGCAGGTCAGGGGAGTGGTCACTCCCCTTTCCTTTGTCCAGTTTCGCGCCAGAGCAGGGCTGAGGGGTCCTCTGAACCGGTGTAGACTAGCTTATGCAGAAATGGGCACCATGTGTGCCCATGAAAGCATTTCCAGAGGCTGGGGGAGGCTACTCCTCCCCTGCCTTAACACCATTTTCCAAAGGGAGAGGGTGTAACACCCTCTCTCTGAGGAAGTCCTTTGTTCTGCCTTCTTGGGCCAAGCCTGGCTTGACCCCAGAAGGGCAGAAACCTGTCTGAGGGGTTGGCAGCAGCAGCAGCTGCAGTGAAACCCCGGGAAAGGCAGTTTGGCAGTACCCGGGTCTGTGCTAGAGACCCGTGGGATCATGGGATTGTGCCAACAATGCCAGGATGGCATAGAGGGGGCAATTCCATGATCATAGACATGTTACATGGCCATATTCGGAGTTACCATTGTGAAGCTACACATAGGTAGTGACCTATATGTAGTGCACGCGTGTAATGGTGTCCCCGCACTCACAAAGTCCGGGGAATTGGCCCTGAACAATGTGGGGGCACCTTGGCTAGTGCCAGGGTGCCCACACACTAAGTAACTTAGCACCCAACCTTTACCAGGTAAAGGTTAGACATATAGGTGACTTATAAGTTACTTAAGTGCAGTGTAAAATGGCTGTGAAATAACGTGGACGTTATTTCACTCAGGCTGCAGTGGCAGGCCTGTGTAAGAATTGTCAGAGCTCCCTATGGGTGGCAAAATAAATGCTGCAGCCCATGGGGATCTCCTGGAACCCCAATACCCTCGGTACCTCAGTACCATATACTAGGGAATTATAAGGGTGTTCCAGTAGGCCAATGTAAATTGGTGAAATTGGTCACTAGCCTGTTAGTGACAATTTGTAAAGAGAGAGCATAACCAGTGAGGTTCTGGTTAGCAGAGCCTCAGTGAGACAGTTAGGCATCACACAGGGAACACATACCTATAGGTCACAAACTTATGAGCACTGGGGTCCTGACTAGCAGGGTCCCAGTGACACATAACAAACATACTGAAAACATAGGGTTTTCACTATGAGCACTGGGCCCTGGCTAGTAGCAGGATCCCAGTGAGACAGTGAAAACACCCTGACATACACTCACAAACAGGCCAAAAGTGGGGTAACAAGGCTAGAAAGAGGCTACTTTCTCACACAACCCCCCCCCCCCCCCCCAAACGAAGGACAATAATGCTAACCTTGGCCAGTTGAGACTTTATTGTCTAAGTGGTAATAAGTAGAGAGTAGCTCTGCAATAGACTGGTTACTCCCTTTATCATCCACTATATGGTTACTTCCCTGTGGGGATGTAAACCACCCTGTTTGAAGTTTTTTAGCTAAGCAACAATGTGAAGATGTATTTTCAGAGTTTCTATCAGTAAGTTTTAGTTTAGAGCAGTGGGAATTGTCCACTGAACCCATTTGTAGTGATGGAAATGCCAGACAGGGATGCTGTCTCAGAAAAGCCATAGCTGGGCAAAATCTTTGTCCATATGGCTGGAAGAGAGAACAGGGATGCTGTTTCTCTTGAGTTGGAGCAGGGCAGGGATGCTGTCCTATGAGCTCCACACTAGGGCAGGGATGCTGTCCTAAGTGTTGTGAGGCAGTGCAGGGTTTCTGCACTAAAGTTTCTCTGGGAGGGTTGGAGGGATGCTCCATGTTAACTAAAATGGTGCTCTTTTTCTCCCCAATGTTAGTTATCCCACAGAGAGGTACTTCCACCTCAGGGAGTACAGCTTTGCCAGCTGATGATTCCCTTGGAACAGGTGCCACCCCAGGAGAGGTTTCTCCTACCACAGGAATTATATCCTGATTGGCAGGGTGGTTAGGGGATACAGTGATACCCTTTTTACCTGTTGTTGGAGAGGGATCCTGAGTTTTCAGGCCTTCTCTCCTTTGCTTTTTCATTTCAGTAGAAATGAGAGGGAACAATTCCTCTGGGATGCCCGGCATGGCTGCATGGGCATAAAACTCTACATCAGCCCAGCCTGAGGCCTCTAGGTCATTACCTAAGAGACAGTCTACAGGTAAGCTAGGTGATACCACCACCTGCTTAGGGCCAGTAACTCCACCCCAGCTAAACTGAATTATAGCTAAGGGAAGAAACTTAGTGGAGTTATGGATATCAATAATTTTATACTGTTGTCCAATGATGTGTTGTTCAGGAGCCATTAGGTTTTCAGTCACCAAAGTGATACTGGCACCTGTGTCCCTGTAGGCCAAGGCCTAAACACCATTTATTGAAACTGTCTGCCTGTACTTATCCATTGTAAGGGGACAAGCAGCCAGTGTGGCAAGGCCAATGCCACTAGGTGTGACAGAAACTGTCTTGGGACTGACTACCCCAGTTTCTATTATGGACCCATAAGTGAACCCAACTACACCCTTAACTTGACTGCTGCCAGCAGTCCCCACCACTAGTACCACTACTGCTAGGGGCACTAGAGCTTGATGTATTAGTGGTGGTAGGCTCAGGGGGTTTACCTGGACAGGACTTATCCCCTGGCCTATGGCCTCTGTTTTTACACACAAAGCACCAAGGCTTTTTAATGTGTGCGGGTTGAGAAGAAGAGGAAGAATTTGTTTTATACCCACCCTCTGAAGAGTGTTTAAGATTTGAAGTTGGATCTTTGGTTTTACCTTTATCCCCATGCTTATCTTGAGATTTTTCACCATCTTTCTTCTTGCCATCCTTGTCACCACCTGTATGAACTTTTCTGTTCACTCTTGTTCTGACCCATTTGTCTGCCTTCTTTCCCAATTCTTGGGGAGAGGTCAGATCTGAGTCCACTAGATACTGGTGCAACAAATCAGACACACAATTATTAAGTATATGCTCTCTCCGGATTATGTTATATAGGCTTTTATAGTCAGTCACTTTACTGCCATGTAACCACCCCTCCAAGGCCTTCACTGAATGGTCAACAAAGTCTACCCAGTCTTGTGAAGACTCCTTTTTGGTTTCTCTGAACTTCATCCTGTACTGTTCAGTGGTTAAGCCAAAACCATCTAGGAGTGCATTCTTAAGAACTGCAAAATTATTGGCATCACTTTCTTTCACAGTAAGGAGCCTATCCCTACCCTTTCCACTAAATGATAGCCATAGGATAGCAGCCCACTGCCTTTGACGGACATCCTGTACAACACAGGCCCTCTCAAGTGCAGCAAACCACTTGTTAATGTCATCCCCCTCCTTATAAGGGGGAACTATCTTGTGCAGATTCCTAGAATCATGCTCTTTTGCAGGATGACTATGGGGAATACTGCTGCTGCCACCATGGGTTTCTAAACCCAATTTCTGTCTTTCTCTTTCCACTTCTAAGGACTGTCTATCCAAATCCAGCCGTTGCTTCTTGAGCTTCAGTCTGGTTTGTTCCACTCCCAATCTATTGAGCTCCCTTTCTAACACTCTGTCATCAGGGTGGGTGGGTGGGTGGGACATGCCTTGAAACAGAAATTGGTGAGAATGAACAGAAGGAGACCTGTCCCTAACAGATGGCACCCTAACAGCTTGGCTAACAGAAACATCACTTCTACTATGATGAGAAGGAATACTCTTACTGTGATGTGAGACAACACTATCTGTATGGTGTGACTCTACATCAGTACCAGCTATGGTAGGTTGTCTGATAATGGGCAGGCTAGGAAGTTTCTTCTCTAAATCTTTTGCTAGGGGTGCCCCAGGGTCAGATTGGGAACCATCAGCTAATTTCTCAACAGAAGTGGCACCTTTGGCCTTATCCTGTTCAACAAGCATATTAACCAACAGTTCTCTAGAGGGATTCTTCCTTACACTTAAACCTCTTTCTATGCAGAGACTCTTTGCTCCTTTCCAGCTAAGGTGATCATAAGCAAGTTTGGACAGATCAACAGTTTGGCCTGTGCCAGACATTTTAGAAAGTGTTTAAGGGATAGAAAAAGTGAGAAAAAAAGTTTTTCAGAACTTTTGGAAAGAGAGAAAAAAACTTTTTCAACTTTTAAAGAACGTTTTAGAAAGTTAGAGGTACTTTTCAGCACTTTAGAAAAGAAGTGAGAAAAGAAATGCAAAACTTTTTGGTTAGGTGTACATACACTGAACTTGTTTTGTATATTTTTCTCTTATGAAAAGTACAATGACAAAAGTGGTAAGTAGTTACAAAGTACTTATCCCACCGCTGCACAACCAATGTAGGAGGCTGGACTGGCTTGTAGTGAGTACCAAGGGGTACTTACACCTTGCACCAGGCCCAGGTATCCCTTATTAGTGTATAGGGTGTCTAGCAGCTTAGGCTGATAGATGATGGTAGCTTAGCAGAGCAGCTTAGGCTGAACTAGGAGACGAGTGAAGCTCCTACAGTACCACTAGTGTCAGATGCACAATATCATAAGAAAACACAATACACAGATATACTAAAAATAAAGTTACTTTATTTTTATGACAATATGCCAAAAGTATCTCAGTGAGTACCCTCAGTATGAGGATAGCAAATATACACAAGATATATGTACACAATACCAAAAATATGCAGTATAGTATTAGAAAACAGTGCAAACAATGTATAGTTACAATAGGATGCAATGGGGACACATAGGGATAGGGGCAACACAAACCATATACTCCAAAAGTGAAATGCGAACCACGAATGGACCCCAAACCTATGTGACCTTGTAGAGGGTCACTGGGACTGTAAGAAAACAGTGAGGGTTAGAAAAATAGCCCACCCCAAGACCCTGTAAAGTGAGTGCAAAGTGCACTAAAGTACCCCAAAGAGCACAGAAGTCGTGATAGGGGAATTCTGCAGGAAAGACCAAAACCAGCAATGCAACAATGACGGATTTCCAGACGAGGGTACCTGTGGAACAAGGGGACCAAGTCCAAAAGCCACGACCAAGTCGAGAGTGGGCAGATGCCCAGGAAATGCCAGCTGTGGGTGCAAAGAAGCTGCCACTAGGAAGTAGAAGCTGAGGATTCTGCAGGAACGACAAGGGCTAGAAACTTCCCCTTTGGAGGATGGATGTCCCACGCCGTGGAGAGTTGTGCAGAAGTGTTTTCCTGAAGAAAGACCACAAACAAGCCTTGCTAGCTGCAAGTCATGATGTTAGGGTTTTTGGATGCTGCTGTGGCCCAGGAGGGACCAGGATGTCGCCAATTGCGTCAGGGGACAGAAGGGGCGCCCAGCAAGAAAAGGAGCCCTCTCAGAAGCAGGCAGCATCTGCAGAAGTGCCAGAAAAGGCACTACAAAGAGGAGTGAAACGGTGCTCACCCAAAGTTGCACAAAGGAGTCCCACGCCGCCGGAGGAAAACTCAGGAGGTCGTGCAATGCAGGTTACAGTGCCGTGGACCCATGCTTGGCTGTGCACAAAGGATTTCCGCTGGAAGTGCACAGAGGCCGGAGTAGCTGCAAAAGTCACGGTTCCCAGCAATGCAGTCTGGCATGGGGAGGCAAGGACTTACCTCCTCCTAACTTGGACTGAAGAGTCACTGGACTGTGCGAGTCCACTTGGACAGAGTTGCTGGATTCAAGGGACCTCGCTCGTCGTGCTGAGAGGAGACCCAGGGGACCGGTGATGCAGTTCTTTGGTGCCTGCGGTAGCAGGGGGAAGATTCAGTCGACCCACGGGAGATTTCTTTGGAGCTTCTAGTGCAGAGAGGAGGCAGACTACCCCCACAGCATGCACCACCAGGAAAGCAGTCGAGAAGGCGGCAGGATCAGCGTTACAGAGTTGCAGTAGTCGTCTTCGCTACTTTGTTGCAGTTTTGCAGGCTTCCAGCGCGGTCAGCAGTCGATTCCTTGGCAGAAGGTGAAGAGAGAGATGCAGAGGAACTCTGATGAGCTCTTGCATTCGTTATCTAAGGAAATCCCCAAAGCAGAGACCCTAAATAGCCAGAAAAGAGGGTTTGGCTACTTAGGAGAGAAGATAGGCTAGCAACACCTGAAGGAGCCTATCAGAAGGAGTCTCTGACGTCACCTGCTGGCCCTGGCCACTCACAGCAGTCCAGTGTGCCAGCAGCATCTCTGTTTCCAAGATGGCAGAGGTCTGGAGCACACTGGAGGAGCTCTGGGAACCTCCCAGGGGAGGTGCAGGTCAGGGGAGTGGTCACTCCCCTTTCCTTTGTCCAGTTTCGCGCCAGAGCAGGGCTGAGGGGTCCCTGAACCGGTGTAGACTGGCTTATGCAGAAATGGGCACCATGTGTGCTCATGAAAGCATTTCCAGAGGCTGGGGGAGGCTACTCCTCCCCTGCCTTAACACCATTTTCCAAAGGGAGAGGGTGTAACACCCTCTCTCTGAGGAAGTCCTTTGTTCTGCCTTCCTGGGCCAAGCCTGGCTGGACCCCAGGAGGGCAGAAACCTGTCTGAGGGGTTGGCAGCAGCAGAAGCTGCAGTGAAACCCCGGGAAAGGCAGTTTGGCAGTACCCGGGTCTGTGCTAGAGACCCGTGGGATCATGGGATTGTGCCAACAATGCAGGATGGCATAGAGGGGGCAATTCCATGATCATAGACATGTTACATGGCCATATTCGGAGTTACCATTGTGAAGCTACACATAGGTAGTGACCTATATGTAGTGCACGCATGTAATGGTGTCCCCGCACTCACAAAGTCCGGGAATTGGCCCTGAACAATGTGGGGGCACCTTGGCTAGTGCCAGGGTGCCCACACACTAAGTAACTTAGCACCCAACCTTTACCAGGTAAAGGTTAGACATATAGGTGACTTATAAGTTACTTAAGTGCAGTGTAAAATGGCTGTGAAATAACGTGGACGTTATTTCACTCAGGCTGCAGTGGCAGGCCTGTGTAAGAATTGTCAGAGCTCCCTATGTGTGGCAAAAAGAAATGCTGCAGCCCATAGGGATCTCCTGGAAGCCCAATACCCTGGTACCTCAGTACCATATACTAGGGAATTACAGGGAGTGCAGAATTATTAGGCAAATGAGTATTTTGACCACATCATCCTCTTTATGCATGTTGTCTTACTCCAAGCTGTATAGGCTCGAAAGCCTACTACCAATTAAGCATATTAGGTGATGTGCATCTCTGTAATGAGAAGGGGTGAGGTCTAATGACATCAACACCCTATATCAGGTGTGCATAATTATTAGGCAACTTCCTTTCCTTTGGCAAAATGGGTCAAAAGAAGGACTTGACAGGCTCAGAAAAGTCAAAAATAGTGAGATATCTTGCAGAGGGATGCAGCACTCTTAAAATTGCAAAGCTTCTGAAGCGTGATCATCGAACAATCAAGCGTTTCATTCAAAATAGTCAACAGGGTCGCAAGAAGCGTGTGGAAAAACCAAGGCGCAAAATAACTGCCCATGAACTGAGAAAAGTCAAGCGTGCAGCTGCCACAATGCCACTTGCCACCGGTTTGGCCATATTTCAGAGCTGCAACATCACTGGAGTGCCCCAAAAGCACAAGGTGTGCAATACTCAGAGACATGGCCAAGGTAAGAAAGGCTGAAAGACGACCACCACTGAACAAGACACACAAGCTGAAACGTCAAGACTGGGCAAAGAAATATCTCAAGACTGATTTTTCTAAGGTTTTATGGACTGATGAAATGAGAGTGAGTCTTGATGGGCCAGATGGATGGGCCCGTGGCTGGATTGGTAAAGGGCAGAGAGCTCCAGTCCGACTCAGACGCCAGCAAGGTGGAGGTGGAGTACTGGTTTGGGCTGGTATCATGAAGATGAGCTTGTGGGGCCTTTTCGGGTTGAGGATGGAGTCAAGCTCAACTCCCAGTCCTACTGCCAGTTCCTGGAAGACACCTTCTTCAAGCAGTGGTACAGGAAGAAGTCTGCATCCCTCAAGAAAAACATGATTTTCATGCAGGACAATGCTCCATCACACGCGTTCAAGTACTCCACAGCGTGGCTGGCAAGAAAGGGTATAAAAGAAGGAAATCTAATGACATGGCCTCCTTGTTCACCTGATCTGAACCCCATTGAGAACCTGTGGTCCATCATCAAATGTGAGATTTACAAGGAGGGAAAACAGTACACCTCTCTGAACAGTGTCTGGGAGGCTGTGGTTGCTGCTGCACGCAATGTTGATGGTGAACAGATCAAAACACTGACAGAATCCATGGATGGCAGGCTTTTGAGTGTCCCTTGCAAAGAAAGGTGGCTATATTGGTCACTGATTATTTTTTGTTTTGTTTTTGAATGTCAGAAATGTATATTTGTGAATGTTGAGATGTTATATTGGTTTCACTGGTAATAATAAATAATTGAAATGGGTATATATATTTTTTTTGTTGAGTTGCCTAATAATTATGCACAGTAATAGTCACCTGCACACACAGATATCCCCCTAACATAGCTAAAACTAAAAACAAACTAAAAACTACTTCCAAAAATATTCAGCTTTGATATTAATGAGTTTTTTGGGTTCATTGAGAACATGGTTGTTGTTCAATAATAAAATTAATCCTCAAAAATACAACTTGCCTAATAATTCTGCACTCCCTGTATAAGGGTGTTCCAGTATGCCAATGTAAATTGGTGAAATTGGTCACTAGCCTGTTAGTGACAATTTGTAAAGAGAGAGCATAACCACTGAGGTTCTGGTTAGCAGAGCCTCAGTGAGACAGATAGGCATCACACAGGGAACACATACCTATAGGTCACAAACTTATGAGCACTGGGGTCCTGACTAGCAGGGTCCCAGTGGACACATAACAAACATACTGAAAACATAGGGTTTTCACTATGAGCACTGGGCCCTGGCTAGCAGGATCCCAGTGAGACAGTGAAAACACCCTGACATACACTCACAAACAGGCCAAAAGTGGGGGTAACAAGGCTAGAAAGAGGCTACTTTCTCACACCACCTCATCAATATTCATGAGGTGGGTCGCATTTTGCGACCCCATACCGAGTCCCTGCACTCACAGGGATGGTGGCCTGCTGAAGTCAGCAGACCTCCATGTCTGTGACTGCTTTTTAAATAAAGCATTTTTTTTTTTTTCATTTTGTAGCCCGTTTTCCTTAAAGGAAAACGAGTTGCAAAATGAAAAAAAATACCGAAACCATTTGGTTTCGTTTTTTTCAGAGTAGGCAGTAGGTCCATAGGACCACTGCCTGCTCTGAAAAAATATTATTGTCGACATTCACAAAGGGGAAGGGGTCCCATGGGGACCCCTTCCCTTTTGCGAATGAGTTACCACCTGTGTGACACTGGTGGTAACTACGAGTTGCTTTGCAACCGCATTTGCGGTCACAAAGCAATTCTGAATTGCGATGCGAGTCGCAGATAGGAAGGGAACACCCCTTCCTATTTGCGAGTCACAATCACAAATTGCGAGTCGGTACCGACTTGCAATTTGTGAATGTGCATCGCGTTCGGGCCGTTTGCATGGCGCAAACTGCGATTTTCGCAGTTTGCACCATGCAAAAGGCTTGCTACAATCTGGCCCTATATTCTTAAATTCTTAGTTATACACGAATAATAAGGACAAACATGTAGTTGAAATTGCTGTTTGTGTTGCAATCAAGATCATTAGCTGTACAAATAACATTGTACAGCTTAATTATGAAGATCCGATGACACAATATTTATTCAAAATGTGTCTTCTGTATTAAGTGCCAACAAGTATAATCTGATGATATCACATCAATAAAATAAATGTTTGCCTACATTTCTTGATTTATTTCATACATTGCCACTCTGTGTTCCCAACTCCTTTTTTAAACGCTAATTTCCACAATTTGCGGCTGTACATGGGGTGATCAGTTGATGTGTTAGATGATCAGGAATATTAAGTTACCTCCATGTTAAAGCAGTTGGGCAATACTTGACTTTAAAACGTATGTTTTGGCTGCCATTGGACAGTGTATTCGCTGTCCTTCAGATAGCAGAAATACTAAAAAAACAACGAATGTATCATTTGCTATCAGCACAGACATGAGCTATTTTTATGTAGTCATGTAGACAGTGCCACTGGAATTATGTGATTATGCAGTTGTGGTTGTTTTTTACATAATGTGCAGATTTTTTTTAAAAGCTTCTAACCCAAATGGTTCAAAAATGCCCAAGAAATGCAACAACACGTGTTTTCACTAAATTCTACCCATTGACACAACTGCAGCCTTTTTTGGAAAAAGATATAATGCTATATAGGCAGCCATACCATGGGAGCCCACTCTATATTTGTTTTACTGAAAAAAGCCCCTCCAAATAGGGTTTTTTTCTGTTAAAAAAAGTCCCCTGATGTACTGCAAGGTCTGAGCACATGAAGGACACCTGAATGTCTTACGTTTGCTACCACCATAGTTTTCCTGGTGGTTATAAATATAAAAAACGTGTTGAAAGGTTTGTCGACATAGGGTGACCCTTGCAAAAAGCAATTGTGGCTATACGTTGCAGGGGTCGCTAGCTAAAGTTATCCCATTCAGAGCTAGCTTGGATTCTAAATTAGGCAGGGGCACCACAGGTTTGGGAGATGGGGCACCCACCGATTTTTTAAAGATACCCCGCATTTGACAAACCCTTCAATACCCCTTAAAACACTGAAACAACTTGAGTAATGATATGCATAGGCTCCATGATTAAGGCATATGAAATAGGGCGATCTAGCAACAATGAGATCACTTGATGCAAAAATAAAGAGATGCAGGACATTATCTGAGCTCAATAAAGTTGTAAACTGTTTGAGTATTTCAGTAGGACACGAGGGGGCGTACAACATCTCACTGGATGGCTAAGTAAGGAGACTGGAGATCTAGGGCTGGCAAAGATGGTGGTGAAATTAATAGTGCAGATGTATGGGACTAGGCACCTGCTGCATATTGAAGGGGGAGAGTGAGAATGTGATAAGGTTATTTATATGATTATGTTTATTATTGTTCAGTGTGTGTAAATGAGAGGATGCGTAGTGCGGGACTTGTCAGTAGAGCGAATGGAAAAGCGTGACATTGTGGTTGGAGAGAAGGTGTAGATGGGCAAAGTTCTTGAGGTGGCTTGGTGACTGGTGACTGCTCTGAGACATCCTCCTAAGAGTTTCTAGCTATTATCTGAGTACATAAAACCTCTTCTGAGGCACCTGTAGATCCTAACCTCATTGTGAAAACACCCTTGTATTACAACATAATATCTGAACGATGCACCTACATATCTTGATAACCCTGGGCCAGATGTAGGAAACGTTTAGCGAGTCGCAAACGGCAAAATTTGCCGTTTGCGACTCGCTAAACGCGTTTCCCAATGCAGAAATGCATATTGCGAGTCGTTACCGACTCGCAATATGCATTTCCGACTCGCAAATAGGAAGGGGTGTTCCCTTCCTAATTGCGAGTCGCAGTGGGATGCAATACCATTTGCGACCGCGTACGCGGTCGCAAACGGCATCGCAGTTACCATCCACTTCAAGTGAATGGTAACCCACTCGCAAATTGGAAGGGGTCCCCATGGGACCCCTTCCAGTTTGTGACTGGACCCGAAAATATTTTTTCAGGGCAGGGAGTGGTCCAAGGGACCACTCCCTGCCCTGAAAAAATACCGAAACTAAAGGTTTCGGTTTTTGTTTAAGTGCAGCTCGTTTTCCTGTAAGGAAAACGGGCTACACTTAAAAAAAAAAAACTGCTTTATTAGCAAGCAGTCACGAACATGGAGGTCTGCTGACGACAGCAGGTCTCCATGTTTGCGAGTGCCTCTTCTCGCTATGGGGCCGCAATTTGCGACCCACCTCATGAATATTCATGAGGTGGGTCATTGCGACCCCATAGCGAGTTGCAGTCGGTGTCTGAGACACCGTACTGCATTGCAAATTGCGACTTGCAATTTGCGAGTCGGATGGACTCGCAAATTGCAAGTCGCAATTTGCAAACTTGCTACATCTGGCCCCCTGTTCTTACACAGTGACGTGTTTTATGCCTAGACTTCCACACATATCTGAGCTATGATAAAAGACAGCCTTTGTTCATCTGTCCTTTAATCAATGAGATAAGTGCTGGTCTGCAAGTTCCAAGGATCTCTGTTAGACTCAATGCATCAAAGAGCAGCTTTGATGCTCCTAGAGAATGTCAGCGGTGGGTACTTTTTAACAATGCCTTCTTGTGTTTACTCTTTCATTCATTACTGCACCTTCCAAACATTTTCCATTGATCACTAAGACTTAATACACACTAATCACCACCGAGTTATGATGGAAGATATTCTCAGTGACGGAGCCCAAGAAAAATTGGAACTAGGGTTAATGCTTTTAACATATGTTTATGGGTATTAATGTTGTTTTCTTCTGATGAGAGCCTGCTTTACTTTTTAGTTTGGCATCATTGTGCCCTGTTAATAAGAGTGTCAACATATCCTGGGGAAACAGGAAAATGAACAGGTGGATGGGTTGCAAGGGAGAGAGGCAGGTGCATTTTTCCTTCCCTTTACTATAAATTTAAAGTCATTGACAGCAACAGATGAAGCATGCATGGAAAACAAACCCAAGCCATGGCGTAAGTGATTGTACTATGAGTGGCTAAAAAAAAATCATACTCTAAAATGCTTGCTCCTGAGCCCTTCCGCCTACAGTATCATGATGTTACCACTGTTGCTCCAAGTACTTTTCTGATTTAAGATCTATCCTCTCGTACTTTGGTGTTCCCATAAAGATTAAAACTGTCTCTGTAGTAACCGTGCTCACATTCCCTGCAGTTTACTTGGGCTCAAAATAGTTATCCTTCAGTGGTAAAATATGTGGGTCAAATTGTGCTGCTCTTAGTGCTCATCTCTGGACTTCCTCCAATCTAATCTTGGCCTCCTGGACATTTGTTCGATAGTTACAATCCTCCCCGGCTCAGCTGCCCAATACTAACAGGTAAACATTAAAATGTCTTCGGATGACACACTGATCTATTTCCGGACAGACATCCAACTGAAGGCCTGATTTAGATCTTGGTGGCAATGGTCCTGCCGGCGACTTTTTGATTGGAAACCCGGCCCGAGCATTGTATTTAGATGTTGGTGGTCCCGTAGATGAAAGCCTCCACTTCTGCCAAGAAATACCGCTCACGCCCATGGCGGGAGAGGGAAGAGTGGATATCAGTGGGAACCCAGACATCATTCCTGCCTTTCATGTCTGAGTTGGTGGTTTGGGGGGTGAAGGGGGGAAAACTCACCTTTTTTCCCCATTCCACATCCCGTTTCTGACTGGACAAGACTGGGCAACACATGCTGTCACTGCTGCCATAGACCCAAGGCGCAAATAAGAAAGTAGGGACACCGCATTGCCGGGGTACATTGAGTAGACAATGCACAGGAGGCGGGACCATTCCAGGCATTTACATGTCACTGTCATTTTTTTTAAATCACTGTGACATGCATTTGTCGGGGACACGAGTGGGCTACAAACCAATGGGGATACACTGGTACACAACACATATTGCACACATGCACAACTGTCATGATGGTGCCAATATTGATTGGCAAATGAATGCTGGCACCACAATGACAGCATTTGCACCCGTCAACGGTGTCCATGCGTGCACATTGCCAGGGGACCTGTACCTGTCATGTTACGCTATGAGTTGTGTGTGTGAGTCTGTGCGTGTATGTGTGTATGCAATGTGATTGGCTGGGTGAGGGGGAGGGAGCTGTAGTGAGTGATGTGATTGTGTCTGTATGTGTGTCATTTGCATGTGAAAGCAATGTTGTTGTGTTGCCGTGTGACACATTCGGGTGAATGTGATCGTTGTGTGACAGATGTTTTTGTGATGTGTGTAGTTGTGCGTCTGTGAGTGTGTTTGTGTAGCTAAGTGTACAGTTATGTTGTTTGTTATAGTTGTGTGGTCGGTGGGTGCAGTGTGAATGGTGTGTGTATGTTGTGTCATGGATGTATTCCAATGTGTATTTTCGGCATGTACGGTGTGTTGTGCCAGAATGGCAACAGGTTGTTGTGTGAATTTAGTGTGTTGCCTAGTGTGTAGTGCAGGAGTACACCTATGGCTAGGGGACAGTGTGTGTGCCACGTACCCCTGCCATTGTACAAAGGCCATCTCCCTGCATCAGCAATCCATCGCCAGTCAATCCGTTTGCAAAGCTGTAACATCTAAATACAGCGGGTGAAAGACAGTCTTTTCTGGTCCACGCTAATACAGCTTGGCGGTGCGACCTCCAAGACTTAATTCAGGCCTTTAGTGTTTTACCATCTTTAAGTCGTCCTTGGCCCCTTTATGGAACTGAGGGAAGAAGAGCTTCCTCTGAATAAACCGAGCCAAAACTGAGATCCTTCCGATGGGTGGAATTGAGCCCATCTTTATACCCTTTGACTTGCCCAAAGGTCTTAGTAACCAAAACCGCCAAAAAACAGGCAGATACGGTGAAAAACACAAACAAAAAGTGAGTGATTACCGTTTTGTACAATGATGTGATGGATGGACAAAGAAACAACAAAACCATTCAGACTGGTTACAGCGTAGAGTTTCTTGTTAGACATATTTACAATTTTGATATCATGTGCTTCATTAGGTGTTCTTCTCCTCCAACTTCCACCCACAAAAATGACTCATCAGGGCAGCTTTAAACCAACTTAGTGATGGATAGGCTCAGATGTCAGGGACCGCGAGTTCCAGGGATAGGGACCTACAAGCTAGAGAGACTGCATTTTGGGTGGCAAACAATATGGTTTAAATAAGAGCAGCAAGCTCTGGGTGGTGAATCCTACATTACGTGAGGGTGTGTAGCTTTTGAAGATGTTGGCACAGTAGTCTAAAGAACTGTCTGCACCACTTTGAGTACACTTTGTAGAGGTTTCTGGTTTTAGCTCAGAGCCACCCAGCTTGGGGATTAAAGGGAGTGGTGGATGTGTGCCTGAGAAAGTTTAATAAAGTTCTGAAGGCAAAGTTTAATATGTTGTCCAATAAAAAAAATGTAAATTGAGTAGGGCCGTGGGAAAATGGTTGCAATAATATCATTTAACAATTATTAGTGAATTAATTAGAGCCGAAGGCATGTTGAATGGGAGACTTTGGAGTATTTTTCTTATGTTGGGTACTTGACATTGTGCAGCGCGCTAGTTGTGGTATTAAACAATCCCGTATACAACAAAGGATTGCAAATCATACAAAGAGTTCTAGTTAAGGAGGAAAATAAGGCAGAATATCCGGGGGCAGGGCATAGGCAGAGTCGGTACTGGGCATAAATGATCACAGAAAGTGATAGTCCACAGTTTTGTTGGAGGTCAACATTTGAAACATGAGGGCTATCCAATGCCGAATAACAAGGAGACCGTCAGAGATGCATACTTGGAGGTACAGGGTGAAGGAAGCACAGGAGAAGAAGAGTTGAGTGCCCACTTCATAAAAATAAAAGGAAAAGCCAAAACAGGATCTGATTTCACGAAGCAGCATGGTTTAGACTGGGAGAATGGGAGTGGGCTTTGGACTGATCCCTTGGAGACCCCTAAGTGGTAGAGAGACTGGCAGTGAAAAGGGGCTGGGTGATAGATATCAGGAGAAGCACCTTAGGGGGGATCCTGTGATGACAAAGGCCTGAAGGGAAGAAAGTACAGTGAGTGTAGTGTGCCAGATACTGGAGATTATTCAGGACGAAAGAGGCAACAAGATAGGTGGTTGCGGTGAGCAAAGGAAAATTAATATGAAAAAGTTTTTTTTTTAATGCATTGGAGAGTGCACTATAAGGTGGAAGAAAACATAAAAGACAAACAGAAAGGAACTATGAATGTTGTTGGGAGAGAAATATTTAGGTCGCTTGTTGAAAATGAAGCAACCGATTATCTTTGAGAAGAAATGAAGTTGGGATACCGGATGTAGAGGGAGGAAAACATACAGGCCCATGTTTACACTTTTTTTAGCGCCGCATGTGCGTCATTTTTTTTAGGCAAAAGCGGCGCAAACTTACAAAATACTACTGTATTTTGTAAGTTTGCGCCGCTTTTGCGTCAAAAAGCGTCGCAAATGCGGCGCTAAAAAGTATAAATATGGGCCTGTATGTTTTCTGTATGGGTAGTTCTATAGTAGTTGGAACATCATGGACAATTTGAAGATAAGAGGCACTGAAAGGACAGGGATATCAGGCAGATAAGTATATTGAGAAGATGATTCAAGACTTTGCCAGTTAGTGGGCTGTAGAGGTCAGGTGTACGTGTGTCAGATTAGCGGATCTGAGGTTGGGTCTAAAAGTAATGGGTGACGTACTAGAGAAGTCAGAAAGACCAGTGCAGTAGGTTGTGGATGTGATCTTTGCAAGAGAAAGGGGGAGGGGCCACAAGTAATGTAGTGAGGCTTTCCCTGGTGTTGGTGGTTGTCGATTAGAAGTATGATGCAAAGCGCCAGCTGAGAGAGGGAGTGAGGGGTGTGTGTTAAGGGCGATTGAGGTTCTGATTGGACATGCAAGAGGATGGAAAAATAATGATGAGGTGATATTTTGAAAACATATCAAATTGTAATTATCTAAAGCCAATGAAAATGGGTCAGATTCACAAAGCTAAATATATATGCGTATATTTACTAATGCACCTTGGTAGATCTACATTTTTTTAATTATTCGCCATTTGCAGGTGTCGTTTAGACCAACGTGTAGACTTATATGACTCCATCCTTCCCACTCCCCGACCGCCCCAGCCCAAACCAAACCAGGAGACCTCTGACACCATTGGGATCTTCCTTTGGGAAAGGTTAGGAAAAATTATTGCTAAGGTTTATTATCATTTTTAAAAATGTTCTAAAAAATGTTGTAATATGTCATATAAATATAATTTAATGTAAATGTTTTATTAATCTAGAACTAATAAAATAAAGTATTCCAGCACTCTTATCAAATCCAATATGTATTAAATAATTAATTTAAATACAGTAATTTGATTCAGCAATGATTTTCAAATAAGATAATTATTTTAACTTCCTACCATAACATTATTTTTATTTAATATGCAGTAGGTTTTGTTAAAAGGTATGTGTTGAGTTTATTTAAATTACATTCAAATTTTTTATAGAAGTGTAAAAGTTGAATATGTTTTATTAAAGTTTATATTAAAATATGTAATAATAAAAGTGAATTCATAGTTATAAATCAATTGAACATTAAAAACATATATACATATATAATTTACATTCCAAAATAATTATCTTTATTGAAGATTTATTCCTATGAGGTGCTACATTATTTCGCTATCTCAATTGTTTTCCACGGCAGTGTTTGCTTTGTGAATAGCAATAGTCTTACAGTTTCGTCGGTGGGTGTGTGTTTGCAATAACATGTCCATCACTAAATTTTACCCTACATTTCCCCAAAACCCTCCCATTTAGTATTAAATATTTCCCGTTTTCCAGCAAATCCTCCCCAATCCCTCCCACATTTACTTCAAAACCGTATATCCATGTGGTAATAGATTTCCTCCCCCTATGCGTAGATCTCCTTTCAGAAATACAGGCGAGGTGGAGATCTCCACTAGGGGTGGGCGGAACGTGTGGAGTTTCACACTGGGAGCCCATTCCATACTGAAATATTAGCACAAACTGCACCTCATGGCATACCAGAGGGCACCGCTTCCCGATTTGATTTGGCTGCCGCTCAAGGAGATTTTCTACTGGAGCAGCAGCTTTCTCACTGCAAATGGTTGTGACCACCCACGTTGGTAATGTTGCCAAGTGCCGTCCCATTACCTGAAAATCACGCTAAGTGATGCCAATTCTCGCGCCCGTCCGCCAACTTACCATTGACTAGCTGGGTGTGCAAGAAACTCTGCCACGCCATGACTGGAAGAATTTGGCCAGAACTCTGCATTACAAGCATAACTCGGAGTGGGCAAAATGCCCCCAACTGCGCTGGCGGAGCAGAATTTATCACCCACTACCAATCTCTGCCCATAGGTGTGTGAATAGTATTTTGTAGAATGTGAGTAGTAACACTGTGGTATCACTTTACATACTAGAAAATGCAGTTTGTGATTCGGTCCCAGTGTGCTCGAGTCTTTTCAACGAACATCTACATTTTCTGGAGCCTTATGGTGAAGTCATTTGCAGAGTAGGACTCTCTTTCTAGCTTTCTTTATTTAAGATATATTTTATTAACATTTGTTTCAAACCCACAGTATCCTTCTCAGAGACAAGTAAAGAAGAAACAAATAATCCACAATGTGATTGTCAGACTTGACATCTTTTATAACCAAAATTCTCCTTGCAGAGCCCACAGGCTAATCATTCTCTGGTCAGTTCTACGCAGATGTTCGTGTTAGAAGTAAACGTGTTGAATGACAAGTAATGTAATATACCAACAGTCGTACTTCCCTTGACTTCACTTTTACTCAGTCACCCTCCAGCATTATACTTGTGGGGGATCACAAGATCTCTCTCACTGGGGTCTGCCATCTGATTCCTCTGTGGACTCTCCCAGTATGTCCAACCACACCTCCCTCTTGGTATTTTTAGCAGTGTCCTGCTTACAGAGCACCTGGCTGCTTTCTGCCACAGCCAAGCGAGTCAAATTTGCCCGACATGCCTTTGTCAACGTGGCCTCCCCTGACTTCCAATGCATCGCTAATCTTTGCTTCTCCAAGATCAAGGCTACATCCACAAAGCCACCTTCACAATTCATCTTACCTTCATGCCGGAACAGTCCCTATATAGATGCGCTAACATGGCCATTGCACTGCCCCCTTCCATAGTATCATGAGCCTGCAGAACGACTTCCTGTCAAAATCCTTGAATACTGGGGCACCCCTACGCTACTTGTTAATGGTCTGCACGACACCTGGTGCACTGTCCAGATCCTGCTCAAAACATTCTCTGGTCTGATACGTCTTAGGTAGGTTGTATGCAGAAAGTTTATTGAAATGATTTAAATCTACAATTTCTGGACACTCAACTCCTAATCCAGGATTTTAAGATGGTCATTAACCTCCAGATTCTTTGTGCATGGAGTCTTCCCAATGCGCTTGCGGGCTAGAGGTCTTACTGTGATGCATCTTCCATACAACAGTGAGACTATTCTGCGCCCTGTGCCCCGTGTCAATATCAAATGCAGAGTACCATCCGTTGATGGGTCTACAGTACCATTTCACCATGTGTTTTTAAGTATGTGGGTCAATCCCCCAAAAGTCCAAAATTATCCAGAGGAATCCCATATTCTTCATGAACGTCTGCAAACCTTTTCCGCATGCCATCAGGCTACGTCACTAACAGCTTTGGAATGTTGGGAGCGCCACTGCAGACAATGGAGTGCTCCGGACTCGCTGGTAAAAGCCCGGAGCAAAAACATTCCAATGTTCCCTTTGTTCACAGCAACAGCCATGAACAAAGGCCACACGGAGCCCGAGGGGATTTTAATCCCCTCGGGCTCCTTGAGGACTTTATTTTATTTATTAGAACATTCTGCCCTCTGTGGGCAGAATGTTCTGGCAATTAAAGGCCCGCTCCCTTGTTAAAGGCCCGTGCCTTCGGCTCCGGCCTTTAACGCTGGAGTGGGCCTTTAATGGGCGATAGAGCCCTCTACGGCAAGCTGTAACGCTATAGCAAATAATTCTATTTTTGTGAACCAACCTATGTACTAATAAATCTGTTCACAAAAATCCAGCTTATAGCCATCACAGAGCTAGTGGTCTGCTGAGGTATGTAGTCCACCATTACGGTGACAGCTTTTAAATGAAGCAGTTTTTTTAATGCAGCCAATTTTTTAGGTCGAGCGTAGCAGCATGCTAGACTTGTTGGTATGAATCTGGGCTTTTAACCACGCCCTCCGTACACCCATCACTATCACTCGTTCATGGGCTTGCCTTTAAAAAATCCTTTGTTTTGTTACCACCTTGGCTATCGACCCTGTTACATGTATAATTGCACTTTTGCCAATACTGTTGACTGCAAACAAACTTATTTTTCCTTTTGTCTCTCTCCTCGGCGCTCATGACGGCCATGGCGCTTTGAATCGGCTCGCTTATGTCAATGATTTTACTTTTTATTTCAGTTTGTGTGGCAAGAAATGTCCAGTTACGATTTTACAAGGCTAATAGCTCTAACTCGAGCAAACGCCAGACCCATTGCAATGCAAATGCTTGTCCTAAAGGAGAGGGGATGTGTTTAAAAAAATGAAAAGTTTAACTAGCTTGTCCTAAGAGTAGGCATTGTTAGTCTTAAAGTTTTGTTTTGTCAGCAACGGGGCTATAGTTACGCCATTATGTTCAAATGAGAATTAAATTGCGTAAATCCAGGGACAGCGGTTGACAAAACACATAGTTAAAAAAAATCAACGTTTGTACACATTCACCAGAAAAAGAAACTACGCTTCAGCAGTGTGACAGTTTAAAAGATGCCGTCTGGGGGATGCGGTCAGTAACATTGATATTGAATACCAGCCACGCTCGGCTTTGAATATAGCGCTTGTGGAGCTGTGTGAACATTTCAAGGAGGATCACGTTTTGCAGAGCTCTGATCCGGTGACGAGGAGCCCCCGCTGCTGAAGTTGGCTGCGGTGGGAGATCAACTCTGGCTTCTTTTCGTCTGCGTTGCTCGTGCAAGACCGATTTATACATTCACGCTGGATGCGTGAGCAGCCTCGGCCTCCTGATACTACACGCTGGATGGTGGTCTTCGAGGCACCTCTCCGTGTGCAGAGGCTACGCTGCACCTTCGGGTGTGGGGAACGGGTCCAGACCACGTGAATGCAGTCCAAGGCCCCACTTATGTACCGCTTCCGGCCCCAGGACTCACTGAGCCACCACTTCCGGCCCCAGGATCCACAGAGGCACCGCTTCCGGCCCCGGAGAGCGCGCAACCGCCGGTCCATTCATGTTGGAAGAAAATCCCAAATACCCCCTCACATGTCAAGTGTGAGTTTCTTTTTGCGCTGATCTGTTGAGACCACATCAACCATATGTTGCTCCTTCAAACTCATCAGCCGCGTCTCAGTTATAAAAAAAGTTGCAACAAATATAGATCTCGGATTCCAGATGTTCCCGAGAGGCGCGCGGGGATTGGTCTCAGGGCTGCGCATCAAGCACAGATGTTCATCAATGGCGGCCAGCTCTGTCAATAAAACACACCCGCCCACCAGGAAGGACAGGAGCATGGATTTACTGTAGTAATAAAAGCAACACTACTAGCAGCGAAAGTAACAATATTAATAATATTAATAACCTTCTTGGCGCACACGACAGTGACCTTCGCAATCATTAGTGACTATTTAGGAATACTCCCAAAAAGTTGAGAATTTGGGGGCTCATAGGGTGAACAAGGCGTCCCGATTTTTTTATCAGCTGTCCTGGCAAAAATGCGGGAAATTGAACTCATATTTAGGTTTTCAGAGAGGTTCGACTGAAAACCGTAGAAGTTGCCTCTTCATGTTTTCCGAAGCCAGTTATCAGCTGCTCTAAGAACGCGGGTTAATTAACAGGCATGACACTGGCTTTAAAATTGGATTTATTTATGTTCTTAGTGACTCTGCTTTCATTCTAAGACAAGCGCTGCCGTCTGCGCGCTCGCTAGAAATACAATTATATTATTTTTTCTATTTTTATGAAATGTCTCAGTTTTTAACTTTAAAACTCTGTTCACGGTTAGCATTTTCTGCTTGTTCCGGAGACAATTCTGGTTGTTTTTGTTGCAACCACCTGAGAGCAAAACCGTTCGTGTTCTATAATTCTGAGTCAGAATTACGGTAAATTTAGGGAGCAGTTTTGTCTACCTCAATTTCAGATTGTTAGGAAGTGTGCGCTGTTTTAATTCCTAATGCTATTTAAGTTCACATCAATTTGTTTCTGGAAACATCGACGATTGAAGCGGTCAGTAATCCATTTTTTTGGCAGAAACGCCGTCACACCTCAGAGCGAGCCTTTTTCATAGTTTTGATCAATCTGATAAATCGATTGCGCGCGAACTCAATCCGAGGAGGATACGTTCAATTTCACAGAAGAAAATTAATATCAGAAATTGGATCCGTGACGTGGGTTGGTTCTGTATTATTCCGAAACAGTTTCCTCGACGGATGGAAACGATTTTTGGATTAGGAAGGGTAAAAAGGCGGTTTCTGCTCGCACTGGACATGTTTTCCTTGCGCAGCTCTCGGCCAAGGTAAACACGCGGGAATGTTGAAATGTGTTGTAAAGACCTCGGAAACTTTTTGATTTTCTAATTCAGTGATTGCCTTCGGCTTCCGACCAGGCCTTCGCCCGGGACCCGCCTGCGTGATCGGCCGGTGAACTGAAAACGCAAATTAAAGTTCTCTTGACAAACGATTGGATTTAATAAATTCAGCAACAATGAAATGCCAAGAACACGCATAACATATGGAAATTCCAAAAAGTAAGCTACACGCGGGCACTTAAGATGCCAGATAAGAAAGTTTGACAATTCTTTTGGCATTTTACATAATCGCGAGCTAGGGATGTGCCCCCGGCCGCCCACAGAAAAATAAAGGTAAACACCGTGGAAAATCGCTAATGAATACAATTGATTCTTTTAAAACTACATTTTCATTGGACCTGTTCAAAACTGGAGTAAAAATTGTACAAGAAGCATAACATATTTAAACTTAAAGTATAAAAAGAAGGCAGGCCCACCCTTAAACTGGCGCCTCGAAGCGGTAGATTTTAGCCATTTTAATGCCTCTGATCCTAGTCACAGGGTTAGCCTTAAGGTGTGGAGTTTGTAGGAAAAACATAAGTTCGCGATACTTTGCGTCTAGTTGTGATTTCCGGGGAGGCGGGGTTCAAATCATTTCAGTTCACAGAAAATACATGTTTGTGCAATAAATTCCTTTAATAAGTCCGGTCGTTTCTTTAACGTGAAATAATTCATCGAGTCGCGTGGACGAGGGCCTCATTTATAGGAAAACTTCGGTATTTTAGTTTTCAGATTGGACCTGCAGCTCAGAGCAAACATCGAGCGGTCACTCACGAGTGATTAATGCCCTCAGCCAGACTAGTCACATACCTCGTTCACAGGCGAAAGGCCGCACTGAGACCAGCCCCGCCAGGAGCTGGGATTTTTCAGGGCCGAGCAGGTGGTATTTCCAAAGATTCGCGTTATTAAAAGTTTGTTTCGAGGCGCTTGGTTCGGCGACGTCGGGTAAGAACTTGAAAACTTCTCTTTTTATGTCTGTGGTATTTTTATATTTTTTCAAATATTGAGCTGAGGACTGTTATTGAATATCCAAGTGTACATTTTGAAATGCCATAGTTACGTTGTGTGTTTGTAATAATGTATTTCCTTCGTGGGTTTTAGATAGTAGATATGTGTCACGTTGGTGAGATACAACGATTGGTTTGGGTTGGTGGGACTATATATAGCGCCTATTTCTGTGAGTGATATAATAGATAGATATCTTACCCTAAAAAATAACTCTGTTCAGTCGCAATGTAAACCTTTTAAGGAGTGTTTTGAAAGTGTTGGCCGCTGGAAAACTTGTTACAAATTGGTTTCGTGCGAATGAAAATAGAGATTAAATCATGTTGGAAGGCAGCGCTTGGAGGGAAAGATGTGGGCTGGACGGCTGCTGATATAAAGCGCCTCAATCTTTTGCTGCGCTTGACCTGGCGACAAAACTGCGGCTTGGCGCGGCGAGGCGAACTTTCCTGTGTTTAAAACAAAGTTCAAAACATTCAGTGCTTTCACCCAATAGTGCCGGTTTTTGGCATTTATACTCTTTTTTTTATTAAGGCCGTGTTTTAAATATCAAAGGGAAATGAACGTAAATATAATACTATTAATACTAACAATACTACGACGAATAATTAGTTATAATAGCCTCCCTGGGTCCACTAGACACCCTCCTGGTACCGCTGTGTCGCACCGAGGGCTCAGCCAGGACGATTATTAGTATTATTGTGGTTGGTATTATTATTATTGGTATTATAATTATTGTAATTATTATTGGTATTATTACTACTGCTATTTGTAGTATCAGCAGTGGTATAACCACCTTTTTTATGCCCGCATTTTTCGTGTTGTTGTTATTCTTCTTATTGGTATTACTAATGTTTTCCTGTCACCATGACATTTTTATGAATTAATCGTTATACCCCGTGTTGATGTAACAAATAATATTCTTTGTCCTCTTGGTGTTTTATTGTTACAGATTTTCATACTATTACTATTATTAAAATCTTTGTTGTTGGTGTTATTACTGCTGGCATTTTCCCTCGTTTTTATATGTATTGGCAGTGTTACTTTTGTTACTAGTGTTATTGGTGTTATTGTTGTTATTGGTGTTATTGATGTTATTGGCGGTGTTATTAGTGTTAATGCTGTTATTGTTGGTATTGGTGTTATTGATGTTATTGGTGTTGTTATTGAAGTTATTGTTGTTGTTATTGATGTTATTGGTGATATTGATGTTAAGTTATTGGTGTTATTGGTGTTATTGATGTTATTTGTGTGAACAATAGTATTGTTGTTAGTGGTGTAATGTTGATGTTATTGTTGTTAGTGGTGTTGCTCTTATTGGTTTATAGGTGCTATTGATGCTGTTGATATTGTTATTGGTGTCATTGTTGTTATTGGTGTTGTTGGTTTCGTTGTTGTTATTGTTGTTATAGTTATTATTGATGTTGTTGATACTGTAACTGGTGTTATTGAAGTTATTTGTGTTTTTGGTGTTATTGATTTTATTGTTGTTATTGGTATTATTGGTGTTATTAGTGTTATTGGTATTATTGGTGTTTTTGGTATTATTGATGGTATTGATGTTAATGGTGTTATTGGTGTTATTGTTATTGGTATTATTGGTGTTGTTGGTGTTACTGGTGTTATTGGTGTATTTTTTTTTATTGGTGTTATTGATATAATTGTTATTGTTATTAGTGTTATTGGTATTGATGTTATTGATGTCAATGGTGTTATTGCTCTTATTGTTATTGGTGTCAGTGTTGTTATTGGTGTTATTGATGTTATTGTTGTTATTGTTATTATTGATGTTATTGATGTTAATTGTGTTATTGGTGTGATTGTTGTCATTGTTATTGGTGTCTTTGTTAATGGTGTTATTGATTTTATTGTTGTTATTGTTATTGGTATTATTGGTGTTATTGGTGTTATTGGTATTATTGATGTTATTGATGTTAATGGTGTTATTGGTGTTATTGTTGTCATTGTTATTGGTGTCATTGTTGTTATTGGTGGCATTGATTTTGTTTTTGTTATTGTTATTATTGGTTTTATTGTTGTTATTGTTGTTATTGATATAATTGATGTCGTTTGCTCTTCCGTTGTGGATCCTGTGATACTTTATATTATGTGATATTTTATTTTAATTCTTGCTATGTTCTACATTATATAACTATAGATGATACTAGTGTTTGTTTCTGTTTTGCTGTTGTCATTTTGATTATTATTCCCACTGGTGTCGTTGCATTCGTTCTTTTATTTTTCAGTAAGTTTTAGAGTTGTTGTTATTAATATTACATCATTATTATTAACAATATTGTAATACTACTTTAAGCACTGTCCCCTCTAGTACTGCCTGCGGTATCTCTGGTGACAGTGTCTATGGTAATCCTGCTTTCTTAAGCGCGTGCACAGAAGTCGCGCTGCATTAAGCCGTCTCGCTGTCCGAGGCCGGGGGTGCGGGGGGTGGGGGGGGGGGGGGAGGGTGTTGGTACGAGGTCCCACATCCCCTGACCACCCCGCAAATTATAATAATCATAATGTCATGCTCTCCTGTGGAGAATGGGTCTCCTAAAGCCCCCCCCCCCCCCCCACACCCCAGCCCAACCCCCAGTCCCGCACCTGGTCGCAGGGGTCAGGCTGGGTACCTGCGGGTCATTCCGCTGGCAGGAGTCTCGGGGGCGGGAGGGGAGTATGTGTGGAGGGGGTGGGGGTAACTAGCAATGAAATCAGAGAGTTTGCAGTGCACAGGTTTAGTCATGGGGGTGGGGGCTGCCCCTCCTGGCCCTCTCATGCTGACCACGTGGTAAGTAGCGCGCACCCTGGTCACTGCGTGTCCGGCAGGTCCTGCGTGTCCGGCGCGGCCTCTGTGACGTGGCCTTGTCAGCGCTATACATGCAGCACTATTACAGACGCAAGAGTTGGTGATTTTTGCATCCACAATATGTGGAAGATGCACACTGTCTGTGGAAATCACAGCGCACTGCACTCTTCAGGGAGTTCACCCGCCTCGAGGCGCTAAAAGAAGCAGTCAGATCCCATCTCACACTGTCTGCCCCCCAGATTGCTTTACAAAAGCGCACAGCAGTGTAACCTTTTAAAGGGCCGTCCACTCCAACGTGGTATTCAGTGCAGACAAAAGGGTCTGAAAGGTGTTTCCCCCCACCCGCATTGTTTGCGGTGTCCAGAACTGGTCAGTATGGTGCTGACAGATATGAACGTGGGGCGGTGTGTAATACTGCACAACAAACGAACAAGTAGTGTCGAGGGGGAAACGGTATCTGAAGGCCCTACAGAATAATGCGGACTTCCCCCTCTTCGGCGCAACGCGTGAAGCGCCTAAGTAAAACATTAAGGCCCATATTTATACCTTTTTAGCGCCGCATTTGCGTAATTTTTTGATGCTAAAACAGCGCTAACTTACAAAATACAATTGTATTTTGTAAATTTGCGCCGATTTTGAGTCAAAAAACGACGCAAATCCGGCGCTTGAAAAGTATAAATTTGGGCCTAAGTGAAACTACTAGGCGCTAAATAACTTCTGCAACACACTGTGAATTTACAGAAGAACGCGCGGAGCACTGGGTTTGCGGCAGAAACACTACAAAACACATCACATTGTATGTTTTAGCTTTGTTATAACTCAGTGTTCGCATCAGCAATTGTCAAATAGCGCCTAGGTGAACCGAACGGCCTTAGAGCACTGTGGATGGCGAATTAATTTTTCAGTGTAAGGCACCATCAGTACTGTAGGGCGAGGGCGGGGAGCGGGAGACCCCAGCTTCTTGCCCGATGCAGACATCCCAAGTGGTCCCTGCCTAGGTGTGAGGGGCGACACAAGCCCTGACGTCCTCATTTGGGGTCCAGGAGCACATATCCCACAATGCAAAGCAAAACAGCATCTCGAGAGGCTCTACTCACAACTGATATGGAGTAGTTTGAGATCTCTGGTCAAATTTACCCGGGGAGCTCAAGTTTCCGAGGCCAAGGACTAGTGCCCGACTCAGCCCTTTGTTTTTCCAATGCATTCTGGGTCTTGTAGTTTGCAACTTTTCTAGGCACCGAACAGTACAAGTGATAGACTGCGCAGAAGAAAGAGAGGAGTGGACAAGAACCCCCCCATCTCACGTGATATCTTGAGTCCTGTGAACTTTGAGGCCCCCGCCCTCCCCGCATCTGCACTTTGGCCCTTGGTCACATCCTGGTCAGGTGCTGCCCAATAAGGCAGTTAATGGCCTCCCTCTGCACGGGCTGCCGGGCCGCTTTGGGGAGAGTTAATTGCACTTTTTATACAGATCTCATTCTCAGCTTTCGCCGCCTGAATCTCGGCCCAATTTGTCCTTCGGGAGATTAAAAACCGAGGTGCGGGGCGGAAAATGGCACTTCTGAGGCCCGGACACATCCCCGGGCCCCTTAAATTGGAAATTGCCGAAGTGAACTGTCCTATCAGGGTGATTTACGGTTCTCTAATCCGCGGGCGCAGGTCCCCTTTATAAATTTCACTTTGGAAGGCAGGCAATATGCCTCCGCAATTAGTGCATTTAAAGCAGGGTTGTCCTTTGAAGTGCGCGTCCTGCCTGAATGACCCGGCAAAAGCGCTCTGTGCGCGTGAGATCAAAAGATGACTTTAAATAAAGGCGGCTTTCTGTTGCTTCACCTTTGTAATGTTATTTTCCTATTCATTTTTTGTTGCTAATATGGAACGGAAATTCTTGCTCTGTGTGTTGGCGGGATGACTTCAAAAACGAATTTAAATGTTGTTTGGGGGTCAAACCTCTCTTCCCCCCTCTGTCTGCAGTTTGGTCTGGTCCTGAGATATTGTGTTTTTTTATATTTTCTTTTTAGTGAGCTCGGTCTGCTTTCCCTGCAGTCCAGAGCCCCTCGCAGCGCAGTATGTGGGACCCCCAGCGCCCCTTTGAAATCTGAACGCGGCGCTACAGACGCCGCTTGTAAACGGGAAAGGCCGCGGCTCCTTGTGAATTACGGCCCCAAACGCCTCAGATCCGATGTATTAAAAACATTCCGAGCTGCCTTGGCCTGGCCGCGGATTTCTTCGCGTCTGTTCGTTGTTTTCAGACCTCGAACTCCTTAGTCCGGATGCGCCCCACCGTGACGTCACTGCCGGCTGCTGTCTCCATCACTCCACGTCTGTGGAGGGTTTCGGGGTCCTCGGAGCTTCCTGTCACCCAACGGCCCCCGTTTCACCAAGAATTATATTAATTTGGTGTTTGCGCTTGAGAGGGGTGTGGTGGTGCTTGGGGGAGGGTGTAATTGTATTAATTTGGGGTTTTTGCGGGGTGGGGGTGTGTACAGAGGACAACTGGACACCGCGTGGGGAACTGATATCCGGGGTCCAAGAGGTGCTTAGAGGTGGGATTGGATTGATGGATGGAGAGCGAGTGAATATAAGTTAAAAAAAAAAGAGACAATGAGTCATTGGATGAGACAGAGTGACGGAGAAAGTGTGTGTGTGTGTGTGTGTGTGTGTGTCAGGGACGCGAAAGAGCGGGAGGGGAAGGAATCTATGGGGCGACAGATAGGGGAGGGCAGAGAGGGAATGTGTGACGGAGAGACAGAAAGTATGAAAGACAAAGAAATTGTGAGAGACATATATATATATATATATATATATATATATATATATATATAGAGTGTGACACATGGAACTATATAGTGTGCGAGAGACAGAAATATATAGAGTGCGTGAGAGAGGCACAGAAATATATACAGAGGTGTGAGAGAGACAGAAATATATAGTGTGTGTGAGAGGGATACAGAAATATATATATAGGCCCATATTTATACTTTTTTTGCGCCGCATTTGCGTCATTTTTCCGACGCAAAAGCGGCGCAAACTTTCTAAATACAATTGTATTTTGTAAGTTTGCGTCGTTTTTGCGTCACAAAGCGGCGCAAATGTGGTACTAAAAAAGTATAAAAATGGGCCATAGTGTGCGAGAGACACACAAAAATATAGAGTGCGTGAAAGAGATACAGAAATATATAGAGGTGTGAGGGTTACAAATACATAGTGCGTGGGAGACACATACATATAGAGTGTGAGAGAGAAATTATAATAATATTTGTTGTTTTGTATTTAATATTGTTAACAATATTTTTTACAATGCTAATAATAATTAATTACTAGTACAGCAGTATTGCTCTCACGTAATTTCCTAGAATTCTATGAAATCTGATTTGCTTTAAATGATTTCCTTTTAACCCCTATGTAAAGAGATGACGGGTTTCGGGGCGCGTGAAGGTGAGCGGCCATCATTCTCTCAAAAGCTGCAACAAGTGACCTATCCTACCCAGGTGGAAACAATAAGCATGCATGCAAGTCCGGTTCATTGATTACCTCTGAACCGAAAAATAAAGCGCTTTCTGGCGCTGCGCTGCCGTCGGAAGCCCCCACGAGCCTCTGTGACTCTCGGACTATGGAGAGCAGCTCACGGGAGGGAGGGTTTTAGGGTGCGTAGTTTCAACACACCAGCAGTGGGATGCGCTGTCATCAGTGCAGCGGGTGCAGTGGCACCAGGATACGGACAATGAAGTACTCACTTCACCGAGTTTACTCTCCTCAATTTTCAACGAGGAGTTGTTTTTTTTCTATTATGCACAGTTGAAAATAGGCGTTTTATTGCTTGTAGTTGTGCAAGTGCACATTATGTAAGTTTGTAATCACCGTGTTTCTTACTTTTCTAAACTTCAAGTGGTTCTGTTGCAATAGAGGAGCAGTACTTTCCGGGTGTTGGGCGGTGCCTACGGCTGCTTTTTACACTCTCGTACTGCGCCCCCCCCCATCTTTCTATCCCCTCTTTTATTTTTTTCTCTATAGCGCCTATATAGTTGGACAGGAGATAAAGCTCTTTACAAAGAAGCGATAGCAGAACGCCCCGCTCGAAGACTAGGATGCAGCACTGATGTGTAAAACTATTATCCGAGAGTTTATAACCAACAACTTCGGCGAAGTCGTTAAGTTAATCAGATCAATAAGAATTTAATTTGATTGACAGTGTGAATAAAAGTTGTAAAAAAAAACGGAAAAGGTTAGAATTTCGTATAATACTTCTCTAAACAGCGCGCGAGCTCTCTTTCCAGCGCCAGATTACCAAAGAGGCAAAGTAAGCACCGGCCTATGGACCCCTCTCCTTTTAGGGGGCCCCACAACAGATCAAATAATATTGATTTGATCTTGAAAGACAATTACAATCAAGCTTTCTTAAACTGTTTCCAAGAGATAGAAAAAATGAATCATCTCAAAGAAACGAAAACTTTATATTAAGACTCTACAGAGAAAATACTGTATTAATGTAGAGTACCCATTGAAGACTTAAAGAACATAAACCATAGACATGAGGTTCACATCACAGGTTGTTTCTGAAAAGCTCATCCTATGTCCGCTCTCAGTTTGTAAAAAAAAAAAATCGGTGCACAGTACCTAGTGTAATGTTTAATTTTATGTAATACAATTATTTTATTAAAATTAAAAACATATTATGAGATAATTCTCTTTCTCTCCTTTTCTGTTATTCTCAGTTTCACGTGTGCACTCATCAGCCCAATTCCTGCACATGAGATGCACCCCTAATAATTAGATCTGGTGGGGGTGGAGTCTGTGTGTGTAGGGGGAGGGGGTGCTGGTTACAGCCCCCTTCCTATCAGTCACCGATCACTCAAAACCATGTAGGGGGGTCCACTCTCCGAGATATTGTGGGTTGCGGTATCTCCTTTGGGGACAGGAGGATACTGTGGGTTCACTATTCTGAGGTACTCGCATCTGCGGCCGTCGGGGTGTTTGCCCTTTGACCTCCAAGTCTCCCCATCACCCTCTCCTTGGTATAGATGGTGAAGCTGACTGCATTAGTGACATATACATGTATAGCCCGAAACTGGCTGGACCCCCTGAAAGAAGAAGGGTTCCCCCATCTCTAACTCACACCCACCGTTCAACGTGTGCGATTCACTTTACAGCTCCAATCCTGGGGCGCACACTATGATGTGCGGTGGGAAAGCACGTGGGGGGGGAGGGCGTGGAGCCAAAATATACCTAACGGGCACTAGGAAGGTGCGCGTGTCGAGAGTGTATCCTGGTGGGTGCGTTAGAGCACGTGCCACCGATGTGAAACACGCACACAGAAGTGAGGTGGGAAGGTGCGCGTCAAGCGTGTACCCTGGTGTGTGCGTTAAAGCACGCGCCCACCCATGTGAAACACGCACACAGAAGTGAGGTGGGAAGGTGCGCGTCAAGAGTGTACCCTGGTGGGTGCGTTAGAGCACGTGCCACCGATGTGAAACACGCACACAGAAGTGAGGTGGGAAGGTGCGCGTCAAGAGTGTACCTTGGTGGGTGCGTTAAAGCACGCGCCCACCCATGTGAAACACGCACACAGAAGTGCGGTCGGAAGATGCGCGTGTCGAGTGTACACTAGTGTGTGCTTTAGAGCACGCGCCCACCCATGTGAAACACGCACACAGAAGTGAGGTGGGAAGGTGCGCGTCAAGCGTGTACCCTGGTGTGTGCGTTAAAGCACGCGCCCACCCATGTGAAACACGCACACAGAAGTGAGGTGGGAAGGTGCGTGTCAAGAGTGTACCTTGGTGGGTGCGTTAAAGCACGCGCCCACCCATGTGAAACACGCACACAGAAGTGAGGTGGGAAGGTGCGCGTCAAGCGTGTACCCTGGTGTGTGCGTTAAAGCACGCGCCCACCCATGTGAAACACGCACACAGAAGTGAAGTGGGAAGGTGCGCGTCAAGAGTGTACACTGGTGTGTGCGTTACAGCACGCGCCCACCCATGTGAAACACGCACACAGAAGTGAGGTGGGAAGGTGCGCGTCAAGAGTGTACCTTGGTGGGTGCGTTAAAGCACGTGCCACCGATGTGAAACACGCACACAGAAGTGAGGTGGGAAGGTGCGCGTCAAGCGTGTACCCTGGTGTGTGCGTTAAAGCACGTGCCACCCATGTGAAACACGCACACAGAAGTGCGGTCGGAAGATGCGCGTGTACGTGCGTTAGGAAGAAACTCCTCGATGTGAAGCACAAGGGTGCGCCCTTTGAAGAGTGCACACTTAAATGTACATCAGGGTTAGCACACACCAATGTGCCCCTTGTGACGAGTGCACAGCGAGAGCCACATTTGACCCAGCACATGCCATGGTGGCGAGTGCGCAGAGGCCCATATTTACCTGGCCCATGGCACAGGGCGGGACAACACGTGTCTTGCTGCGCCTCCCTGCAGGGAAAGGGCAGAAATGCACGTATCTATAAAATATGGCACATTTCTGTCCTCTCCCCCTGCGCTGGCGCACAAATGCAAGGGTGCCTGCGTTGTAGGAAATGCTTGTTTTTGTGCAGCAAGATACACCTTCCTGCACAATAACAATAAATGGAGGCATTTTCCTTTTCCTATACACATAGGAAGGAGGAAAAACGGTGAGAAATAAAGATATTTCTCGCTATTGGGCCAGCCTTGCCCCACCCCTGAAGAGGTACAGGTGTCTGACGCATTCACAGGGTTACGAAACCTTGTAAATCTGGGAAAGCGTCAAAATCCATGGGTGTTGCATGGGAACCCCCACGCAACACCCATGGAAATGCCTCCCTGATGCAAAGTAAGGCAACGCAGCGACTTGCACTTACTCCATGTCTACAAGGCCATATCAAGCTGCGCAAAGTAGCTTTGCACAGCCTTGTAGATATGGTTGTGCAGCCTGAGCTGCCGTTGCATCACGAAAAGTGACGCACCAGCGGCGTTGGCCGATTGTAAATACGGGCCGGAGTGTCGAGGAGTAGAACGCACTCACTGTGCCAGGTAGTACAGACATGCTGCAAGGTGAGGTTGAGAAATACTCAGAGGGCACACTTGTGAACCATGGACTGCAAGTGCATGCGATGCAACTGATGTTGTGGTGTGCAGTACAAACCCACACTCCTTGGGGAAGATTTACTAACATTTTGTGTGGGTTTTGTGCCATATGAGGGAACAAACAGGCACACAATGTTTGTTTCAGCAGTTATTTTT